>NC_056741.1:142047046-142252931 GCF_019279795.1 Protopterus annectens
ACATTTTACTAAAGATCTGCAGCTTTGTTTGATAACATGATGAATGATAGCCAGAATCAAAGGCACACATACTCACACAAAGTACCCAGACTAAACAGGAAAGAACTGGTAAGTTAAGGCACTGTTTCCTAGAATTTTCCAAAAAAGATCACTGCAGCTTGAATTTGACTGGGAATCCTGAAGGCCATAAGTTCAGGCCATGGAGCTTGTACCTGTAGATCTGATAAAGGAGAGAGGTGTTATTTATGAGATGCATGATAACTCTGTATCCTAGCTCTGATCCATCATGAAAAAACCTCCTTGTGTCTAGTGATGTGATCCTCTTGCTATGAAGACCCACCTCTTGCTTTGAAGACTCAGCTCACAAAGACCATTTTGCAACAGATCTTTGTAGCATTTTAGATGAGCTTCACTCCCCCACAATGGTGAGTTTCCTCTAATTTTTGAATACCTGTTGTATAACATAATTTTAGACAGTGACAAATAGGACCTAGTAATTATTTTAGCCTGATTTTTTAGTTAGGAAATATTTAGCTGGTAGAAGTCTGTTTAAAATGGGTTAGTTATGTTTGTGCAATTTCCTGTGTTTTTATATTTATCTCTTAAAATGTATTGCTCAACGTTAATTTAAACATTTTTCTTACTGATTATTAATTAAAAATGAATTAAGATTACTGATATTTATTGGTGCAGGACTTTGGTTCCCAGCCCTTAACAGACAAAAAGACTGTTCAACTGACACTACTTTCATTTTTTTAATATTTCATCTGGCTTATTCTCTAAGATTGCAACAATATCTGGAGTCTTCCTACAATGGCAGCAGTCTACAATAAAGCAGAGTAGTGCTGTAGCACCGAAAGGTATTATTAGGTTCATAGGTATATACCATTCTAATGACCACTGGCGCCATTATAAGCATAGCCAAGCATTCCAACTGTATCCTGCAAGTTTATGTGCCCTAGAGGTTATTTTAGAGGAGTATGTAAGCTAAAGCTAGGGCAAGATGTATAGGCTGCCTCGGCCTGTTATAAACATACTCATAGGTGCTAGACCTGGGGTGTATTTCTGCTTTCACATCCACTGGTCCAGGTTTCTCAAAAAAATATTAGGGAACAGTTCTGCTTCACATGGATGGCATGCCTGTTCTAGTAAGGGGAACTCTCTTTGACATATACCTGCCCCTCTAAAATGTCCTGTTTATGTTGCAAGCAAAGTTTAAATCCCTAGATTGAGTAATTCTGATTCTATTCATTTTGTGGGTATAGGTTTACAGGTTTATAGAAGATTAATAGGCTAACGGCTTAAGGGCCCTTAAACTTCGCCAATATAATCCAATTTTACCCAATATATAGCCCCTAGGGGCAAGAGTATGGCATGGATTTGTGGCTGGACATTGAGTATCTTACAGGTGGCAACTGTCCATGAGGGACATAGGCACTACCAGGTATGAATTTGCATTTCCCCATTCAATGATCCAAACTGAGTTTGAAGAGAGCCAGGGAAGGGCTCTGCTTAATGTGAATAGAAAGCTTGTTCCAAAGAAGGGGCAATCTCTGAGACACATATTTGTCTCTCCAGCATGTTTTCTTTGAGTTGCTGACTATGTTTAGATCCCTAGATTGGGTGACCATTATGCTGTTTGACTTGTGGATGTGTAGCAGTTCCGTCAGAGTTGGATTTGTGAGTGCCTTGTAGTCAGGCATAGGTCACCCTTTAATAGCTGGTAGGAGACAGAGTAATGGGATAGGGCTTTTGGTCTATCCACATAGTTCATTTTGTTTACACCCTGTATCTTCTTTGTGAGGAACCTCTGAGGTCTCTTCAGCTGCTGTCAGTGTCTAGTGAAGTACATATTAAATGGCCCATTGTACTCAATTATTGGTCTACTGAGGGCTGAGTACAGCAAAACTATAATTTCCTTAGATATGGATGTCATACTTTTACATAAAGGTTGTGCCATATAGAAGGACTTCCTCACCAATGTGGACACATGGCCGTCAAAGTTCAGGCTACTATCTATCTGTGTACCTAGATCACTCACCTCTGAGTCTACTCTTAGTGTTGTGCTATTGCTGTTGTAATTTGCAGGGGTATTTGACTCCCCAAAGGGCATGACAATGTATTTGTTTGCATTTAGTTTTAGGCCATGGTTCTGGCACTAAACATTTGTCTGATCTAGACCCTCCTGAAGGATATCTACATCACTGGGTATTCAATGATTTCTCCCAGTTTGCAGTTGTCAGCATTATTTGCCACCTAGAGGCCTTCCACATTAGCCTTGACTTCAGAGATTTATATTCCGAACAGGAGTGGTCCCAGCACGGAGCCCTGTGGCACATCACTAGTAAATGGCCTTCTGCTGGATCTGGACTCACCCACTTTAACCACATGTCCTATCTATGAGCAAATTGGCTATCCATCTGATGATGTAGGGATTTATACCCAGTTTTGTGAGTTTATTTATAATACCTGAGTGGACAATTGTGTCAAATGCCTTGGCCAGGTTGAGGTGAGTGGTATATACTGTTCTACCATCATCAATGGCCTTAGAGAATTCTCAAACAAATCCACAAGATTCATAGGCATGACCTGCCCTTGACTATACTGAATTGTGTTGGGTCCAGTGTTTGGAAGTTTCCTATGTCATTATTTGTCAGGTCCATAATTATTCTTTCCATGACCTCACATATAGTCAAACTTCGGGGTATATAATTTCCTGGGTCAGTAGATGGTCTTCCTTTAAACATAGGGATGACTGATGTTATCTTCCACTCTATCAGGAAAAAGCTAGTCCATCAGAGTAGGATCCGCAGATGCCTTATGTGCCAGGCATAAATCACCACTCAACAGTCTGTACGAAACACAGTATGGAGATAGGGCTTTGAGGTGATGTGCATAGGACATATTATTTAGCACCTTATTATTATTATTTTTTTTTTGTGAGGAACCTCTGTAGACATTTCAGTTGTTGCATGTGCCTTGTCACGTACATATTGAAGGGGATGTTGTACTCAGTGATGGGCTTTATGATGGCTGAATACAGTGGAACAATGACTTCCTGGGACCTATATGCCATGCCATTGCATGTTAAATTGAGAAAATTAGAATGATTTCCTTACTACCTTAGACATGTGTTTGTCAAAAGCCAGGATACTATCTACATATGTACCCAAATCTCTGACTACTAGTTTTACTATTAGGAGTATGTTATTGATAAAGAAATTTCCCAGAATGACTGAGTTCCCAAAGGGTACTATTATGCATTTTTGGCATTGAGTTTTAAGCCATGACTTTGGCACCAGTCATTTGTGTTAGCCCTTCCTGTAGGATGTTTCTTGGGTGATTCTATGACTGCTCATATTTTGCAATCATCTGCAGATTTGATCAGATAGAGGCCCTTGATATTGGCTTGATTTCAGAGAAGCAGATGGCAAAAAGGAGCAGACCCAGCAAAGAGCTCTGAGAGACTCTGCTAGTGGAAGGCCTCTTTGTGATGGGTCCTAACTAAGAGCCAGTTGCTTATCCAGTGCATAACATAGGGATTTTGAGCCTATATCCACATGTTTGTTTACAATGCCCAAGGGAGATATTGTATCAAATGAGTTAGCCGGGTCAAGCTAGGCATCATGCACCATTTTGCCTCATTCATTACCTTGGTGACATTCTCAAAGAAGTCCACCAGGTTAAGTAGGAATGATCTACCCTTGACAAAATAAAACTGGATTGGATCTAGTGTTTGAAGGTTTACTATGACCTTATTAATCATTTTCATGATAATATTTCCATAGCTTTGTATATGAGACTTGTCAGACTTATGAGTCTGCAGTATCTGGGGTCTGCTGATGGCCCACCCTTGTGCAGAGAGATGATCGTAGCAGTTCTCTATTCATGTGGCACAAAGATTATCTGGAGGTTATGGTTAAACAGTGTCTCTAGTGGTGCTGATAGGTCATTGTTCTGGCTATTTAGGAGGTATCCTGAGATATTATCTGGCCCTGTTATGTAGTGGTTTTGGTCTTAGCACATCTAAAACATTATCCCTAGTGATAGGGAGGGAGGAAGGTTTGTTTGATGGTATTTTCTGGGGGTGACATGGGTGGGGGGGGGGGTAAAACTGGAGCCAAGTTTGTTGGTCAGCAGATTTGCTTATCTCTTCTGGATCTTTATAAATGGTTTGATTTACAATAATTTCTGAACACTGCTGTGTGCTGCATTTGATGTATAAGCCATATGTTAAGAAAACTTTGTGGTTGTCCTTTGCCTGGGAGGCTATCTTACCTCAAATTTGGCTTTAGTAGACTTAATATGTCTTCTTAGTTTTTTATTTACATTGATTAAAACTTTTTCATCTTGTGTATGTCCTTTTTTCTTTTGTTGTACATCCTGTTTATGTTTGGATTCCACCAGGATGGTTTGTTATTTGAGTTAGTTCTAGACATTTCTGGTATGTACAACTGTTTCTATGCATTCATTGACATAAATGTACAGGATTTCTGTGAACAATTTCACACAGGCAACTGTGTTCTCAAGTTATGAGGGGGCTTGAAATGTTGACAGGTTATAACTTAGTGACAGGAAGTTTGCCTTAGGATAGTTCTTAAATGTTATGGGGCTAGCTGGGGTAACAGAATTGATTTTTATTATGAAGGAGACAGTTTTGTGGTCTAACTTTACCAGACAGGATACTACATTAGCAGGATACAGTGTTTCCCATGATTCTGAGGAGCAGGTTGAGTATGTTTGCACCCTGAGTGGGCTTATGGACTATCTGGTCCAAGGTGTTTGTGTTTACAAAATCAAATAATCTCTAGGCCTGTAAATTTGTAGTCATGTAAGTATCCCATTTAATAGTGGGATAGGTAAAGTCGGCCATGTATATGATATTCGGTTGAATGGTGAGGGCCTCCAGTAAATCTATGTAAGAGTTATGGGTTTCTTGGATAATAGAGAGTTGCATGTAGCATGAAAGGAGATGATATGGGGCTTTGTCTATGCAAATCTGGAGATGGAGAAGTTCAAACATATTGCCTTGTTTGACTAACCTTGAGGTTAATTTGTTGTTAATATATATATTGGTCTTTGTCTGTGCAGTAGCTGGTCTGAATGTATGGAAGTTATTGTAGCTTTGCACTGCCATGGTGCTCCTTGTATTTTGTTAACTGCACATTCTCCAGGGTGAGGAGAGCCTGGAGGGAGTGGAGTTTCTTGTTTAAGTTCTTGACATTGAGCAGTACCACCTTTAGATTTCCCTGGGTTGGTATTGCTTTTTCAGAAAGTTTTTCCATTTGGAATTGCCTAAAAAGTCATTATGGAGGAGGACAATGTTTTAACCAATATTCAAAAGCCTAGAGGGGACAGCTGCAGCCATCCTTGACAAATTAACATGGTTTGTTGACCATATCCTCTCATGCTGATACATAGTGTACCCTCTTGGAATGAGACCAGAAACTCAGCTAAGTACTGAAGTTAATCATTTCTTATTCATATTCTAGCATCATCCATCTGAGAGCTCCATAATGCCTTTCTTCACATAGGCCAGGGAAGTATGTCTCAGGTTACTTTTACCCACGTGGGCTATGACGGAGTAATACTTCTACTTGTGGTCTGACATGAGCTCATAGGTGATTTGGTGGATCCTGGCCCCAGATAGACAACTGACCATGATTTTCTTCTTATTCAGACTGATAAACAGGACATCTGTATGTATCACAATGGATTCTCCCTTGTTTAAAGTACTGGGTAGTATGTTGGCTTCCCTTGTGGGCTTTCTAGTCGAAAGGAGATTATATAGGGCTTTGTCTATAGAAATCAACTGGGAAAACTACTCATGCACCAATACACTTGCCCAACTCTTCCCGGAATTCATTAATTCCAGTGCGCTGGACCAGCTCATTCTTATCCTCACTAGAGGAAGCAATATACTTGACCTGGTTATTACAAACATGGACAACTGTTAACACCAATAGTCAATTTCTCCCTGGTTAGATCCAACCACAAACTAATTACCATGAAAATCCACATCTCACCCACACCACCAGCAAAGGTAACCACCATAAAAAACTTCTCCAAAGCTGACTTTGGGCTCCTAAAAACAGAGGTGGCTAACTTCACAGCACTCATGCAAATGGCAAGTAGGTGCATGACCACCGAATCATACACCAATGCACTGTATGAACATGTACATAAATGCATGGAACTAGCTATACCCAAGAGAACCAAGACACTTTCCTCAAAAAAAAGGAAATCAATCTGGTAGTCCCCTGCCATTAACAAACTCTACAACAGAAGGAAGTGACTGTTGCAGAAAAAGATTAAGTCCCAAGACTGGAAAAACTCCCTTATTAGCCTCAACAAAAAATTGAGATCCCTCATCAAAACCTCTAAAGCTAGCTATGAAGGCAGAATTGTGGCAGACACTAAAAACAACCACAAAGCCTTCTACAGAATCTCCACGGCAATACTCAGATTTGCTCTGAGTAACTGCACAATGGTACCTCCTATACTGAGCCAAAAGATATTGCCAACACACTGGCTGACAGATTCAGTGCCAACTTTACCCCCCCCCCCCCTTAAGGACCAATCACAATACCAGAGGAATGTCAGGCACCCAGCATTACTGCAGCAAAGGTTAAAGCTCCATTGTCCAAGGCCAAGAATACAGCTTCCATGGGACCTGACAATATCCCTGGTTGTATTCTAAATGAACTACAAAGTGAACTGGCACCACACCTGTGTGTACTGTTCAATCACAGCCTCACCTCAAGCTTTGTCCCTACAAAATGGCGCACTGTTACAGTCATCCCTCTCCATAAAGGGGGAGCGACTACAGACCCTGGGAATTATCGCCCCATTAGCCTGATGAGTCTGATATGTAAAGCTATGGAGCACATCATTGTGAACCTAATTAACAAGGCTATAGGGAATCTCCAAACTCTGGATCCCATGCAATTTGGTTTTGTGAAGGGTAGATCATGCCTGCTCAACCTGGTTGACTTCTTTGAGTCAGTCACCAAAGCTGTGGATGAGAGCAAGGCAGTTCATACAGTCTACCTCGATCTGGCCAAGGCCTTTGATATCATTCCCCACTCAGGAATTATTGATAGACTCACCAAACTAGGCATCAACCCCTACATCAGTAGGTGGGTTGCAAATTGGCTTACAGATAGAACCCACAGTGTGAAAGCAGCAGACTCCAAGTCAGACTGCTGACCAGTCACGAGTAGAGTCCTACAGGGATTGGTCCTGGGTCCTCTCCTGTTTGGCATCTACTTTTCAGAAGTCCAGGCCAACACAGAGGGACTCTGGCTGACCAAGTTCACTGACGATTGAAAGCTGGGAGCCATTATTAACTCCTCAAGTGATGTAGACATCCTACAGAAAGGCCTCACTGAGAGCAATGACTGGTGTTGAAACCATGGCCTTAAGCTTAATACTGAAAAATGCTTTGTCATTCCCTTTGGGAATAACTCAGTTCCCACTAATTACCACATTAATGGTAGCCAACTGAACACTGAAGGCGTTATAAGAGATCTGGGGACACAGGTTGACAGCAACCTCTCCTTCGACCACCACATTGCCACTGAGGTCAGAAAGTCCTTTTATGTGGCACATCTTATTACCAAGGGTTTTGCATCCAGAAAGAAAGAGGTCATCATCTCTCTCTACTCTTCCCTCATTAGACCAATCCTCAAGTAAAATGCCCCATTTGGCATGTACTTCACTAAACACCTGAAACAGCTGGAAAAGCCACAAAAGTACCTCATGAAGAAGATCCTATGCCTTAAACACATGTCCTACATGGACAGACTCAAAAACTACAGCTTTTATCTGTCTTATATCGTCTATTAAGAGGTGATCTCTGCTTGACTTACAAAGCCATGTCTGTCCCAGCCCTGTTAGAAATGTTACACCTAAAGAAATCCCAATCCCACCACACCACACCACATGCTTCAGGGACCTCAACCTCATTACCACAATCAACAGAACATGCTGGAGGGACAGGTTCATAACCCAGAGACTGCCAATGCTCTCGAACAGACTTCCCATACATGTCAAGCAGAGCACCTCACTGGCCCTTTGCAAGAGAAATCTTGATGAGTGGATGGAAACAGAAAGTTCACCCCATGGATTACTGCAGTGGCTCTACTTGATGGAGGCACCAAACAGAAAGTTCACCCCAAGGATCACTGCAGTGGCTCTACTTGATATAGGCACCAGGAACTAACGGCAGCATTATGCCAGGGCACTTCTATGGGCTAGGCTTGTAAAGGCTGCAGGGCCTTTGGCCTAGTACATAGGTTCATAGGTTGGTACTAGGCTATCGGCCCTAGGGCCTATACAAGCCTAGCCATAACAATTCCCTGGCTATTTCTTCCCACACTATTTACTTCCTTGGACCCCTGTCTAGCAGGGTGACTGACGTGATCCCAGGGCTGAATTTCCTCTCTCATATCCAATCGTCAAGGTTCCTTTTGAAGAGGGCCAAAGAGGTGCTCTGCTTGACATGTATGGGCATTCTATTCCAGAGTCTGGGGAGTCTCTTGGTCAAGAACCTATCCCTCCAGCATGTTTTGTTTATTGTGATGACAAGGTTTAGATCCCTGGAGCGTGTGGCTCTGAGGGATTGGGATTTCTTTAAGTGTAGCATGTCCAACAGCTCTGGGTTTGACATGGCCTTGTATGTTAAGCAGAGATCGCCACTGATATGCGACAGAGTATAGCTGGAGTTTTTTAAGGTGGTCAGCATAACGCATCTGCTTTAGGCCTGTGATTCTTTTAGTGAGGTATTTCTGTGGCCTTTCCAGTTGTTGCAGATGTCTTGAGAGGTACATACTAAATGGAGCATTATATTCTACAATGGGTCTAATGAGGGATGAGTACAGTGGGACAATGACCTCCTTTTTTCTAGATGAAAAGCCCTTAGTGATGAGGTGTGCCACAGAGAAGGATTTCCTGACTGTTGTGGCAATGTGGTTATCGAAGGTGAGACCACTGTCCACCTGTGTCCCTAAATCTCTTATCACACTTTTGGTGTTTAGTGTACTGCCACCTACGTGGTAATTCACAGGTACATGTTTTGTCCCAAAGGGGATAACTATACATTTCTTGGCATTGAGCTTGAGCCCATGGTTCTGGCACCAAGCCTCTGTTTTTGTAAGGCCCTTTTGTACAGTATCCACATAATCTGGGGATTCAACAATGGCTCCCAGTTTGCAGTCATCTGCAAACTTTGTTAGCCAGAGTCCTTAGTGTTGGCCTGTACTTCAAAGAAGTAGATGCCAAACAAGAGCGGTCCCAGGACTGAACCCTGAGGTACTCTACTTGTCACTTGTCTGGAGCTGGATTTGGAGTTGGCTACTTTTAGAGTCTGGGTTCTGTCAGTAAGCCAGTTGGCAACCCATCGAGTGATGTGGGGATTAATGCCCAGCTTAGCAAGTCTATCTATGATTCCAGAGTGGGGGATGGTGTCAAAGGCCTTGGCGAGGTCCAGATAGGCTGTGTGGACCGCCTTACCCTTGTCCATGGCTCTGGAGACTGATTTGAAGAAGTCAATCAGGAGACAAGATCGGCCCTTCCTGAACCCAAACTGGGTGGGGTCCAGTGTTTGAAGGTTGCTAATGTCTTTTTTTACAAGTTCCATGATAATAAGTTCCATGGCCTTGCAGATCAAGCTCATCAGACCGATGGGGTGGTAGTTCCTGGGATCCAAGGTGGATCCCTCCATGTGGAGCAGGATAAGTGTAGCTGTGTGCCACTCAGTGGGCACAGAGCCTGAGGTGAGGCTATGATTAAACATGACACTTAGGTGAGGTGCCAGTTCATTTTGTAGTCCATTTAGTACACAGCCCGGGATGTCATCTGGTCCCATGGATACTGTACTCTTAGCTTTGGAGACTGCATTTTTTACCTGTGTGGCCATTATTACCGGAATTTGGCAATCTTCCGGTATTGAGATGGGCTGTTTAGGGGGTGAGAGAGGGGTAAAGTTGGCACTGAATTGATCTACCAGGATATTGGCAATATCCTTGAGCTCAGTATATTTAATGCCATTCTGTTTTAGCTCAGAGCAGATCTGAGCATTGCCATTTCGAATCTTGACATAGTTATAGAATGCCTTGTGGTTGTCTTTGGAATCTCTGGCAATTTTATTTTCGTAACTAGCTTTGGAAAATTTTATGAGGGATCAAAGCTTCTTACTGTGGCTGGTAAGGGAGTTTTTTTTGCATCCTGGGATTTTACTCTTTTCTGCAACTGTTTCTTCCTTTTGTTGTAAAGTTTGTTTATGGCAGGGGACCACCAGATTGGCTTCCTTTTTTTGGAGGAGAGCATCTTGGTTCTATTTGGGATGACACGATTCATGTATGAGTGGATATGCTCGTACAGTGCCTTAGTGTAGGATTCAGCAGTCAAACTTTCTGTTCCCGTCTGTATGGGTGTCATGAAGTTTGTCACTTCTTTATTTATTTTTTATTTATTTATTTGCAGTTGGTTTACCAGGATAGTCCATTGGGCCAAAGAACCCGTTTTCAATGGAGTCCTGGGGAGAAAAGCTCCAGAACTAAGTATGTTACAAAAAGTGATTCATACTAGTTATACAAAACTATAACAAATTACAAATTATATAATAATCCAAAATATTTTGACACCAGAAAATAATTTCAAGTAAATACAGAAGAAATAACTATGAAAGAACATTAGATAAAATTAATAGATTATAGATAGTAAAGAATATTGCATGAAAAAATTTTGAGTTTGTATCATATCACTTCTGACTTGAGTAGCATGAATTTGGCTTTGGAGAAGTTTTTATGGTGGTTTCCTTACTGGGGGGTGGGGGTGGGATATGGATGTTAAGGGTGATTAGCTTATGGTCAGACCTGACCAAGGGGGTGACCACAGGTGTGGAGCATCGATTTCCCATGTTGGTAATGACCAGGTCTAGGATATTGGAGCCCCTGGTGGGACTATGGGTTAGTTGATCCAGGGCATTGGAATTTATGAATTCCAGGAACTGTTGGGCAAAGGTGTTGGTATACGAGTAGTTTCCCCAGTTAATGGCAGGGTAGTTGACACACAACTATGAACCTATGAACTATAAGCTTCAAAGAGTGTTGTTGTATGATGAATGTCTGGGAGATCTGTCGGGTTTAGGAAGGTTACTTTTACAGGTGTCTTGACATATGCTGGTCTATGTTTTGTGTCAGCGCTGGATGGTGGGTGTGATTGCTTATACTATCAACCACCTGCTTGTTATTTTGAGTGCTTTTGTGTAAGAGTCATGCCTGCGGTAACATTGTGTAATTACATCTCTGACATACTGTATCCATTTCTCTAAGGATTAGTTGGTTGTCAGTAACCATGAGTTACAGATTTTCATTAGCATGACATTTCTGAAGGATATGAAGCCTGAAGCCTACAAGTCTGCCATTATTTTCTGGCTTCAGTCCTCAATGATTTGCCAATAAACTAAATTTTTATGAGAAAAAGACCAAAAATACTAGGCAAAAAATCTAGACATTCTGTGAAAATCTGGACAGTTGAGAGGTATGCTCCAAGGACTTACGTGATTTCCAGTGTCTGGTAATAACTTTTTTGCAGCTACGACCATTATGCCTTACATGGGGCAAGGGGTTTTAAACTCAGGAAGGAGATCATAAATCACCAATTCTACAACGACCCCCCCAATTAATATTCCAAAACATGCACGCTGATTGGTCAGCGTGCACGTTGTAAATCAGACTTATACTAATGGAAAAAGGTCCGGTCATTGACTTTTTCCATTAGTATGTCTTTTTTTTTTTTCTTACAGCAATGGAGAAAGCAAGATCTCCGTTGCTTTTTAGAAAGTGTCTCGCTATGTTAAAGGAGTTTAACATAGTGAGACAGCTTTAAAAAAAGCAACAGAGAAAGTCTCGCTATGTTAAACTTCTTTAACATAGCGAGACACTTTCTAAAGCAAAGGAGAAAGCAAGAACTTTCTCTGTTCCTTTTTTTAAAGCTGGTTTCACTATGTTATACTCCTTTAACATAGCGAGACACTTTCTAAAAAGCAACGGAGATCTTGCTTTCTCAGTTGCTTCCACCCACAGCTCTGATGTACTGCGTAAGCATACGCATGCGCAGTACATCAGAACTGCCACAGAATACCGGACAGCTGTGGAAGGGCAGCAAGGAGGCATTACACAATGCCATTATTTAAGAAAACTAAGTATTTTTTTCTTAAATAATGTCATTGTATTATAGCAATAACCCACCTCTGGGTGTGGGTAATGCTGGATTTACCCATGGTGTCTTTGTTTGGCCACTCGAGCTTCGCCCTCGTGACCAAACCACTCCAACCGTAGGTAAATCCAGCATTACCCACACCCAGGCATGGGTTATTGCTTAAATATCTTCTCTCTAATACTGTTGTTTAGCATATTCAAGATGCCCTGTCCCATATTGTACCCAAAATTGCTGTATTCAAGGGCATCCTCAAAATATGTTTTCCCAGGTAGATCTATATTGAATTAAATTACATCACTAACAAAAGGGGACACAATATGAAAACTTATTTGATAAAACATCAGGAGTTAAAACAGAGACTGTGGAGGCATTTCCAGGCAAATATTTGAGTGCATGAGTGAGTGGTGCAAATGAACTACCTCAGCAGGGCTAGCCACCGGGCTGTGTAAATCCTGGCGTGAGATGATTGTCACTGTGGAAGTGACACATGGACCTCATGTGCAAAATGGGAAAAGGGGTTGAGGATAGATAGATGGATGGATGGATCACAGCCCACAAAATTTGTTGATTTGCACAATCTTGAATTATATCTCCAAATCTTTGCCTTCTATATTCTTTTATTACATCACAGAAGGACTGGACTAATAGAGTCATTAAATGGGATACTTCTATTTTAACTGACTGATTAGATATTGTAAATTTGGTACAATGGTGTATATTAATTGCCTGCTCAAGCCGGTGCTGGTCAGACATGGCCCAAGCAAAGGAACACATTTGATAGTAATAAATCACCTATTTACCAGCAATACCATAGTCAACTATAAGAAGGAGACTGTCTTTGGAACAGACCCTAAATATAGCTGTGAAAGGAACGTTAGACTGATATCCCACCATTCACACCAGGGGAATTTTTGTGCAGCCTGATAAAAGTGAGGGTGTGCCTCCAGTGGGAAACACAAAACAGCCAATGAGTTTGAGGGTCCAACATTCTGAAGGCTAAACAGGATACTCTATATATGACATTGAGATATTGAGAATTGGCTATGGAGGGTAGCTACTGATAACCCAATGCAATGGAAAATAACAGCATGAGCTATATATTTATTATGAGCGTCTGAAGCATGGAACAGAGGGTGCAGGTGTAAATACAGACTACCTACCATTGAAACAGTCCAGGGTGGGGTTGAACCAATCTGACAAAGTTGTCTATGAGTTCTTAGAACAACTCCTTGATATGTAATTAATAGGCAAGGTGGATGAATGCCACCTTGCACTTAAAAGGTACAGTGAATAACTGCAGAACGTCTTGGTAGAGAATGGGATCATATTCCAACCATTAAGATGTTCTTTCAGCTGCTAAATTAATTAGAATAAGACATGTTGAAAGTAAAGCTGCATTTATCCTTCTCAATTTGAGAGTGGGTCACTTTGTAAGAAATGAACACTGATTTTTGAAGGATTAATCTTATAAATATGTTTCTAAGAGTGTCTCATGTATTGGATAATGTAGTTAGTGGGTCTTCCAAAAATATTAGAAGACCATCAGCAAACAGAGTAAGTCCACCTTTAATGCAAGCTGGGGTGCTTGTGCTAAATCCAGAACCCAGGTTATTCATAAGAGACCAAGCTAAGGGTTCGGTGACGAGTATAAATAACAAAGGAGCTAAGGGGTAAATCTGCTGAAACCCTTAAAAATCTGGAATGATGCAGAGATATAAGGACCTACATGTGCTACTGCACTCAAGCCATGATACAGCAACACTGATGTCTCTTTAAATAATGGCGGGAACTGAAAAAGATCTAGAACAGTAAACAAATATGACCACTTTGTATTATTAAAAGCTTTCTCAGCATTTGTAGATAATAAATCCATGGGGCTACTACCAAAATGTCCCATCTCCAAACAAAGAGCTGCTCTCAGAATATGACCTCAAGATATTTACCAAACTTTGCTTGATCAGGTTGTACAAGTAGGAGTAACAAGGGAGTTTTCAAGCAGCCCAAATATCCATAAAAGTTTTGTCAGTGTTGAGTAATGAAATTGATCAGTAGTTTGTGGGGGATGTTGGGTCTTTGACTGGAAAAAGGAAGGAATGTTTCCATGTAGAAGGAATAGTAGCCTGGAAAAGGGCTGCTGCACAAGCACGCAACAGCAGATTTCTAGCTGAGGGTGGATACAGCTTATAAACCTCTGATTGGCAGCCATCAATACCAGGTTCTTTATTAGATTTCAGACATTTGATGACTGTGAGAATCTCCTACCTGATGGTAAGCTTCATGAGATCTGATGCTTGTTCAGGGCTTAAGGTGTGCAATATAGGAAATGTGGGATTAGAACTGATGGTGGGAGGTGGCACAGTTTTAGTGGAAGGAGGAGTGCCATAGATACCTTGATAGTAGTCCTAAAATTTAGTTTGGACAGCTTCAAGCAAGAGAGGCCTACTGTAGCTCTAAGGGCAAAAATACTTTTGAATTCCTTCTATATCACCTGGTCAACCTAGACTATATTTGCAGAGAGACATTATAATATTAGAGACAAAGTCTGTCTAGGACAATTTCAGTTTTCTTGATAATGCTTGTGTTTTGGTTTTCATCTGAGTTAAAGATTTTACGTAGGCTGGAGACCTGTAGGCAGGATTTTGCTTAAAGGCCAATTGATATTATTCTACAAGAGATTGCACATTACTCTTCCACACTCTTCACATCCTGTTAGTCCAGGGCCTTATCTTGGTATGAAGGAATCCTTTATAGCCATCCCAAAAGATATGAAGAATATAATCCTGTGGTCTGTGAACTACCAATAACTACTGAGGGGATTGTCTGGGAACTGAATAACCATTGGTCAAGTAGAAAATGGACAGAAACCAAGCTTTGTCAAATTTGTAACTAGTTCATCCACTCTAGACATGGAGTAGGAGTCAAATTTGGAAATACTATTTCATTTTCTGAAGTCATTAGAAAATCTTATAGTTACATCAGGTTTAGGAAATAGTACAATGAGGCTATTCAACTTACTCTGCAGTTCTTCAGTGACACCTAACTTATTTCTTCTTTAAATGCTTAGTGTTGGAACTCTGGTATTTCAAATGGTTTTAAATGCACCTTTTCTCAAAGAACAGTCTCAGTGTACTGTTGGATTAAGTTACTTCTGCCAGGTAGTTCTGAAAACAGGTCCCTTTTCTTTAACTTCCTGTTTCTAGGCTAATTATGTCACACCTGTCTTAACTTCAGGACGTGCTGTGGGGGGTTTTAATTTCTTCAGCAAGCAGACTCACTATAATGGCTTCAGTTTCTCTCCAAGGTTTTAAAATGTTTATGTGGTACAACTTTTCTGGTTTCCTTTCACCAGATTGTCTCACTTTGAAATTAATTTTCCAAGATTCTCTACCACTTCAAAAAGGGCTTGCCAGTTGGCAAGAAATTTGTTTTCAGCACTGGGCACTACAGCAAGCATTTTTGTTCTCTGCTTTGAATTCTCTAAGGCAAGCATTCCTACTTTAAGTTCTCTGCTGGTTTCTTGCTTTCTCTGTATATGCTTGCTGACTATAACCACTGCAGTTCTTATTCTATACTGTAATTCTGAGAAGTGTCCTATCATATTCTTGCAAAGAATGTTTTCCTCTTCTCAAGTATCTTTTGCAATATATAGCAAGCCTTGAGGGTGTCTACCATATGATAGTTCATTAAAACCAGTTGATAATTGGGGTACTTATGATACTTGGGGTACTTCTGTTACAGCAAAGAGAAGAAAAGGATGCAGTTGGCTCCAGTTCTTTCCGTGGTGTTCTATAGCTTTCTGATGCATGGATGAAGCTTTTATTAAAGTTTTCAACAAACATATCTGTATTGTGGTGATACAGGGATGTTCATAAATGATTCACTTAAAAAACAAAAACCCAAAAAGTTCATGTGTTACTGTACATAAGGATGGGATACCTTAGTCACTAAGGTTTTCTCTGAGAATTCCTAGACATTAAACAGTAGTACACAATACCAGTTCTTCTGCTATAGATTTGGCATTCTTTCACTTGGTACAGGCACTGCTTCTGGGAACCACTGCATACTCAGTGATTACTAATATGTACTGGTGACCTCTGGTTAAGTTCACAAATTTGCCTACTGTGTTTATGGTTATTTTTTCAAGTAGTACTTCTGTTATTGGCAAAGGTAATGGAAAGTTTTTAAACCATGGGTTATATGCTGCTGTCTGGCACTTGGACAGGCTGCACAGATTTTTTTTGATTTTTTTCAAAACACCAGGCTAGTAAAATCTAACCTGAACTTTAGCCTTTGGCTTTTATAGTTCTAGATGACCAACAAAGACCTGGATATTTACTCTCTTCAATACAAGGCATCCAAAAGGCTTTGGTACCAATATACACCTCATATGTTCTTGTTCATGAGATATGCTGTATCTGGCAGCTAGGGTATAGAATTAAGGCTATAAGCTGCTAACAAACTACTTCCTGTAGTACTGGGTTTCATTCGGTCAACCTTCTTTGTGTGCCACCATGGTTTAGTGGTAAGGCACTGGTCTCTGGACAATAGGTATGTGAGTTTCAGACTGTTGGGCCCAAACTATTTCATGATCTGTTAGCTGGCACAGAGGATAAGATAGCAATTTGTAGTTCCTGTGGTAAAGGGTTTGATCCCTCAGCCCTTGTTTGCCTACTGTGTGACCTTGAGCAAGTCACTTGACTAGACATGCTCCCAAGTCACCCCTGAAAAGGGACTGTGTGTCCCATAGGCCTATCTGGTTAATAAAAATAATTATTAAATGCTTCTGTGACAGCTGTTTCTCAAGTGACTAAGCATATTCTGAAATATACTATACTGGTGTTAGGAGTTGCCATAATGGTTAAGTTGTTTGGAGGGAGGGAGTTTGGCATAATAGTTAAGGTCTTCACCAAAAAGACACAAGTCACAGGGTTTGATTCTAACCTTGAGTTATATGCTAAGCTTAACATGGCCCTTCAGGGCAGCTAGCCTAGGATTCACCTATGAAAAAGTTATTTAGTAGCTCAAGTGATATCTATGACATTTGGCTGTTTTGTTTGTTTGTCTTCCCTTACACTTTTGCTGTGTCCTGTCTTGGTTCTACTTAGTGTGTCATTTCACTTAGCCTTCTTAAGAATTGATATTGCTTAGCTAGTGGTTAGCCAGGTAAAACTTCTGAGGTTAAAGAGCTTCCTCTGTTAAGTAATACAAAACACAATAAAACATCACTGGTATCTGTCAGAGTGTGGAGGCACAGAAAAAAAACTATCAGCCCAAATAGTTTGTTGATGAAAACTGCTGAATAAGGTACTGCTTGATTCAACTGCTCTGTTATGATTGGGCTAAAGACAACAACAAAGCTTTTGTGTCATTTCTTTGTCACCATGCTGCATTCCAAAGTAAATTTTAAGTTGGCTGAATGAAGCAATTTTTTTTAAATTTGTTTTGCTTAAAAAGAAAAAAAAGAGAAAAGAAAGTTGTGTGTGCCGATTCAGCTTGCAACTCAAGGCTCATGTTTAAGGACTAGCTGTTGAGCTATTAGGACTTGTACTTCTTACCTTCATTGAGCTGTGCAGGAGTTTTCCTACACTTTGAAAGCATCCGTTTTGTAACTGGACATTTCTAAGCCAGTTTATTGCCTGTTGCATATGATGATCATCAATAAAGATATAAGGTGTAGCCTGCCCAAATGACTTCAGGACGAATGCAGTAAGCCTGAAAACAAAAGAAAATTAAGTGTACTAAGGTGTTATAAACCAAGCAGACAAATAACCAATGTCATGGAATTCACTGGGCTCTAAAATCAGGAAAATAAAAAATCTTACCCAATTCTGTAATTAACTTAAATATTATGTAGAAAAACAATCTAACTGAAAATGCTATACTGACATAGGCTATCACTCACTGATTCTCTCCCATTTTAAGTCAAAGGCTGACTTTCACAGTTCTACTCTACCATTGAGTAACACCACCTGCCTTCTTGTTTTATAAATGCATTTATTTTGCATATTTTATGCACTATAAAAATGCTTGTAACAGACAAGGGCTAACAGTCACCATTAAGCTTCATTACTTCATCTGTAAGTCACTATACACTAGTGAAGGTAGCAAGGCTATCTAAGTCTGTGAGAGATTTAAAGAAGAAGAAAGGGGAAAACTGAAATGAATATACCCACTAAATGATACGATTTTACTAAGTATAGGTAATATTGCTATAGTTCTTCAAATTAACATGGGAATTACATTTTAAGAACTAATGTAACAGGTTCCTAAGTAGTTAATAGACCCGAGGGTAATTGACCATTGTGCAGACTAACCCGAATGCTAGGTAGAAAAAAAATGTGTTGGTGATCCAATCAAAGAGAGCAGTACAACATGCCCGATGGGTTAAATTGCAAATACTCATTCAATTGCCGAGGATGGATTTAAAGGTGGCTAAGGTGCCACTTTGATAATCAAAGAGGTGTGATTTCTATATGTAGGGAATTCATTGGATTATTTGTCTATCAGGTCAAGTACTATTTATTTCTGGTGCAGATAAAGTCTTTTGAACAGGTATTTGTGGCACCACTAGTTTTTTGAAAGTGAAAATGATTTTTTATGGTCATTCCTCGCAAAACAGGGGCAGCAGAGGTCATCACGCAGGAACCTGTATGATACAGAATATAATGACATGGCTTCTTGATTGTTCTGGTAGCTTAGGGAGCTAAGACCAGTCATTTTCTTGACTAGGAATCTTTGAGGCTTTTTCAAGTTGGATTAGGAGTTTGGAGAGGTACATGCTGACAGTAAATTGTATTCAGTGATGGGTCTAGTGAAAAATATATTGAGACAAACCATGACCTCCCTTATCCAAGAAGCTATGCCCTTGAAAATGAACTATTCTGCAAAAAATGCTTTCCTAAGTATAACAGATATATGACAGTCAAAAGGACAGTGCATTCTCAGTGAAAGTTCCCAGATCTCTTATCACTGCATCGGATGTAAGTGGGGAGTCCACTGCATAATATAAACTAAGGGAGTTCTACTTTCCAAATAAAAAGACACACTACACTATCTTTTGCATTGAGTGTGAGCACTACCATGGGTAGCTGCAGATGTAGAGGACTTCATGGGTCATGGCCTGCAGACCTGGTAACCCTTGCTTGAGCTGCATCAGAAAGACAAAGGAGGCAGTGCAACAGTAGAAGTGTCTCTATGTGACTGAGGTCTGCTTGAGGTTCCTGGGAGAATCTGGCAATGATTTCTTGACCTCTTTATCATATGTGATTCTAGTGCTGGATCATTGTGCTACATCGAAGCATACCAGTGTTGGTGGGAAGTGAGAAATCAGCCTCCAGATTAAGTAATTAAGGATTTATATCTCTCAGAGATGGCGTCAGTCCTTGTTGGCAGAAAGGGATTACTGGTAAACAAGAGGCAAATGTTACACTTCCTCAAGGTATCAAGTGAACATAGGTTGGCCAGATAAGGAGATACAACAGACTGATACACATACACTACATATGCGCTCTCTCTCTATATATATATTATAGATATATAAATATACATACTTAAATATATATAAATATATATATATATATATATATATATATATATATATATATGTATGTATATATAAATATACATATCTCTCGCTCTAGATATATATATATATACATATATATATATATACATATATATATATACATATATATATATATATATATATATATATATATATATATATATATATATATATATATATATATATATATATATATATATGGATCTAGGATGTTTGCTTGAATAAGCAAATGACCAAAATCCAAATGGCCGGGCATACTTACGCTGAAGTGCTTTTCACCGAAGAAGTACTTTTGCTTAAGTATTCCTGTTGCCAAGGCTGTACTATGGTGCGGGTAAGGGAAATTTCCCTTTTCTTCACTGTAGTGCAGTCTCGGAGGGAGAATATTAAAGTAGGGGGGTGCAGCTAAAATTTAAATGTAGTGTTTTTTTTTTTGTAACACGCTTTAACAAAAGCACTTTTTCGATAAAAGTGCTTTCATTACAGCATGTTTGATTATTATGGATTCGGGCGTTTGCTCATTCGAGCAAACATCCTAGATCCATATATATATATATATATATATATATATATATATATATATATATATTGAGACAGAGAGAGATACATAGATGTATAGTTCTGCATTTTGTTGAACATCTGTCTGGTTGACAAATGCTAGGGGTGATGTTTTCTGTCTATTGTATGAATACTCCAATGTTCTAAATATCAATGGTGTGTGTTTTAGAGTTAGGGTTAGGGTTAGGGATAGGTGAATGGATACATTTTGTATATTTGTGTGCAAGTGTGTGTATTTTAGTTAGGATCAAGATTAGCTAAGGGAGTGTATGCAGTGTTGTTAGTGTTTTAGTGTGTTTGTGCAGGTTTGTGTGTCTTGTGTACTGACAGTGTTATGGGAAGGTTTTTTAAGGTAAAGTGTAGGGTTAGGGTTAGCACCCATTGCTAAGGTGGTGCAGGGGGGCATATGCGAATCATCACAAGGTACATAAGGAAAGCTGATGGTGGAATGCAGAAGATATCCAGGAAGTCATCACAAGAAAGAATGCATGCATAAAGAGGTTAAAGATAGAAAAGATGGACCGGGCTAAGAAAGAATACCAGTTGACTAACAAAAAGCTAAGACAGTAGTTGCAATAGCAAAGGTCAAGGCATCTGAGAAGGTCTACCATCTTCTGGAAAATGATTCAGTAGATGGAAAAAATAAATTATTTAAGGTTTCAAGGCACAGACAAAAAGATAAATAAGATAGCAATCAGACTCTCTTCATAAGGGATGCCATCAACAATCGATTCATCAGTTTATAGGACATCAAAGGGAGATGGAAGCAGTACTTCAGGTAGCTTCTGAATGAAGAAACCCCCCCACAGAGGCTGTATTGCCCCTGACATAGCCTAAAATGAAAGAAGAAGAAGATGAGCCCACACTGGAAGGTGTAACAACTACACTAAAGAAAATGAAGTCAGTGAAAGCAGCAGGCTCAGATGAGGTCATGACAGGTAAGATCAAGATGTTGGATGAATTGGGGAGAAATACCTACAGGGGGTACTCAGAGCAGTATGAAGAGAAAGGAGTATCCTAGATTACTGGAGAATAAGCATTCTAGTGTCACTGTAAAAAAAAACACAGGGGACATTCACAGCTGTGGGCAGTGTAGAGGTATCAAACTCCTGTCACACTGCATGAAAGTTCTGCAGAGGGTGATTAATAAATTAATATGCAGAGTAGTAGAAAGTAAGAAAGAAAATGAGCAGATTGGATTCAGCACAACTGACCCAGTGTTAGCAATGAGAGAGATAGCGGATAAGAACTAGCGATGAGGAAAGAGTCCTTCTGGGGATTCCCAGATTTGGAGAAAGCATATGACAAGGTCCAAAGAAGGTTGATTTGGGCAGTACTGCATGGTTCAAAGTCCATTAAATATTGATAGGATTAGTGCTAGCTGTACAAGGAACCAGTGGCACAAGTATGGGCAATGTACAGACTCACACAGGGCTTCCCAGTGGAAATGGATATGCATCAGGGTTCAGCTGTGTGTCCACTGTTGTTCATTCTGGTAATGTACTACACTGGCAAACAGGTCAGAGTATATTCATCAACAAAAGCTGCTGTATGTGGACAATGTGGCATTACAGGCAGAATATGAACAAGAAATGATAGGGGAATGAAATGCAAAACTTAGGATTACAAAGTTATAATGGCAGACAATGGGGAAATCAGAAGAAGCTGCAGATTGAGGTAGAAGAGAAAACAGTTCAATGGGTTAACAGCTTCAAGTATCTGTGAGGGGTGGTTGAGGAGAAGGGAACATCTGAATGAGGAGGTCAAAGCTACAATCAGAGGAGCTGTAGGTAACTGGCACAGAGTGTCAGGGGTAGTACATTAGAGAAGAATGCCAAAGAAGCTGGAAAATAAGGTGCACAAAACAGGTGTGACAAATACTACTGTATGGTACAAAAACCTGGACATTGAAGGCAGAGCACTTGAGAAAGCTAGATGTGATGGAGATGAAGCACCTGAGATGGGTGGAAGGATGCACAATGTGTGACAGATGAAGAAATGAGGACATCAGAGCAGAAGCCCATGTAGTTCAATTTGCAGGGAAGATCAAAGCGAGCAAATAATAGTGGTTTGGGCACATGTGCAAGAAAGCAGAGGACAATCTAGTAAAGATGATTTAGGACAGACCAGAATAAGGAAAGAGGAAACAAGGGCATCGAGCAAAGAGATGGATGGATGGATTGTGTGGAAGTGGCTTGTTTCACAGGGAAAGCAGTTAGGTAGTCCGTGGTTTCAGTTGAATGGTGTTTCATTGAAGTGGAGTTGGCAATTTTCGATTTGAAATGTGTAAATTTGGTGAGTAAAAGTAGACCCATAGAAATATATATATATATATATATATATATATATATATATATATATATATTGGGTTGGAGGGAGGGTTTGCCTACAGAAACAGCAATCTATTTGATAAGTTAACATACATAACTCTACTATGTCCATCATTAGATGACAGCTGCAGTGGCCTAAGTTGCTAGGTAGATTAACAGAAGGATAGGGAGGTGGAAAAAGACTAAGAATCCAGGAGCACTTGGAGAACAGTCGTAGCAAAACCTGTTCTGAACCTAGACTAGGAATCCAGTTTGCAATGTTTTGTAACAGTATCTACAAATGAACGTGCTGCTGCCTCCTGGATAATTCTAGAATCTACTCCTTTTCAAAAAGCCCCAGAAGAAGTAAAGTCCTCGAAGGGTGGGCCCTAACCCTGACTAGGATTGATTTGTTATGTTGAGAATAACAGAAAGAAATAGCAAGAGGCAGCCATTTCGAATTGTCTGTTTTGACACTGGTTGTTCCTTTTTCTTACCTTTTCTTATCTTTGTAGGAAACAAATAGCTGATTGGCCTTCTTGAAAGACTGTATTCTGTCCATGTATTGTCTGAGTTACCTATGGACACCCAAAGTATGCAAAATCCTTTCTCGTTTATTTTAGAAACTGGAAAAAATAAGGAGTTTGGTAGCGTGACACAAAATAATCCACTTTAGGCATAAATGAAAAAAGAAATTATGTACTTACCATAACGTTCCATGTGAATTGTTCATCTCGCCTTTGTTCTTACACACGGGTTCGGAGCCGATCCTCGGCTCCGAGTCAGCCACTTCACAAGCTCTGCATCTGAAAGAAAGCTCGAGGCACAGTCCATATCCCATGATCCTCCTCTACCATCCCTCAGATCTAGTTTGCAAAAACCCAGAAAGGAACAGTACTCATCACTGCGTCTAACTCTCATATAATCACATCCATTAGAAACTGAATACTATAAGAACCACCCCCAGGTAAGCAAATAGAGAATAGTCTGCTTACTCAGGACTAGGTAGAGAAGGCCATCTAGATAAACCAACCAGACGCTAGTCATACCCGTTCTTCCAGAACGTGGTGGGGGATGGAGGGAGGGATTGTAAGAACAAAGGCGAGATGAACAATTCACATGGAACGTTATGGTAAGAACATAACTTCTTTATGTGAAATTGTTCGATCTCACCGTTTGTTCTTACACATGGGTAGCGTCCCTAGCTCCGTTACCCTGGGTGACTTATGGAAGAACATTCCTGAGTACAGTGGAACCAAATGATGCTCTGTCCTTGGAGGACCTGTCTACTTTGTAGTGAGTGACAAATGTATGAGGTTTTGCCCACGTATCCGCTGCACAAATAGTATCCAACAGAATAAGAGCAGCATGAGCAGAAGATGTAGAAACGGCCCTGGTAGAATGAGCCTTAGGCTTGAATGGAAGTGGTTGCTTTGAAGCAGAATACACAAAATTTATGCAGTCCGAGAGCCATTTGGATAATGTGCCTTTCTTATTTTCTGCGAAAGAGACGAACAGTTGGTCCGATTTTCTATATTCCTTTGTCCTGTCCAGATAAAATCTCAATTGTCTATGCACATCCAACTTGTGTAGCATGTATTCCAATTTGTTTGAATGATTTTTGAAAAATGTGGGTAGTTCAATAGATTGATTTATGTTAAGAACTGAACATACCTTCGGAAGAAAGGATGGATTAGTACGTAAGGAAACTCTATCAGGGTGAAAAATCATGTATGGTGGTCTGACTGACAGTGCCTGGAGCTCTGAAATTCTACAAGCTGAGGTAATGGCGATGAGAAACAAGGTTTTCCATGACACATATTTAATTGAACAGGTTGACGCTGGTTCAAAGGGTGGTAGCGTAAGCTGAGACAACATCAAATTCAAATTCCATGGGGAGATCGTTCACGAATGGGTGGTCGGAGGTGGAAGGTACCCTTCATGAAAGCCCTACAAAGCCTGTGAGACATGATTAAAGAATCCCCTTCACCTACATGAAAGTTTGATATGGCCGCTAACTGTACCCTTATTGTAGAAGTAGAGGCCCCTTCGTGAAAAAGCATTGATAAAAATTCTAGAACTTTGTGTATCGGGGCTGTAAAGGGATCTAATCCTTGTGTTGACGCCCAGCAAACAAAACGTTTCCACTTGCTCTTGTATAGTTTCCTGGTAGAAGGTTTGTGAGAAGAAAGCAGGATGTGCTGTACTGAAGGAGACAAAAACTTCGACCTGGCTAAGTTGGGAAGTGGAGCAGCCAAGCTGTCAAATTGAGGGATCGTAGGGACAGATGACGAACTCCCGACGAGTGAGTCAAAAGGTCTGGCTCCGGGTCCAGAATCCATGGTTCCTCCATCAGGTGGGCACGAAGGAAGGGGAAACCAGATCTGTCGAGGCCAGAATGGTGCTATGAGTATGATCGTCCTTTCCAGGTTCCTGGCTTTCTGCAGAAATTTGGGAATCAAGGGAACAGGAGGGAAAGCATACAGGAGACCCGGGGGCCAATCGTGCATTAGTGCGTCCCTGCGGGCACCCCCCGGAGGGGGAAGAAGGGCAAAGTACCTTCTGCATTTGGCATTCAAGGGAGATGCAAAAAGGTCGCAGCAAGGCTGGCCCCATCTGCGGAAAATCCTTTCCGCCACTAGGTTGTTCAGGGACCACTCGTGAGGTAACAGGATGGATCTGCTCAGCCTGTCCGCAATTATGTTGGATGACCCCGGGATGTGTGTTGCTATCAGAAAGCGACCTGTGGACACCGCCCATTGCCAAATTCTTAGGGCCTCTCTGCATAATGGATAAGATCTGGTTCCACCCTGCTTGTTTATGTACCATACCACTGATATATTGTCCGTCTGAACTGCCACTGTTCCCAGAGGTAGAGAGTCGTGAAAGTGTTGCAACACTAGGAACACTGCTCTCAGCTCCAGAACATTGATGTGCAGGTTGTACTCTATCTTGGACCACTCTCCTTGGACTGTTCTCCCCTGAAAAAGTCCCCCCCACCCCATCAGGGAAGCGTCCGTGGTTATTGTGGCTATAGGACTGGGTAATACAAACGGACGACCCATCGTTAGGTCCTGGCTGTTTAGCCACCAATGAAGATCCCGCTTGCAAAAATCCGT
The DNA here is from genome assembly GCF_019279795.1 of Protopterus annectens. NCBI lineage: Eukaryota > Metazoa > Chordata > Ceratodontiformes > Protopteridae > Protopterus > Protopterus annectens. The sequence goes on from NC_056741.1 coordinate 142,072,822, forward strand.
GATCGAAATGTGGTGGGACAGAGGAAGTTGTTGGAATGACCATTGTGCGAAGAGTAGCCACTGGAGGATTCTCATGTGCATCCTGCCGAGGGGAACTGCAATCAACGTGGGTGACATCAAGCCCAGTACTTTTAGCACTTGTGCCGCTGAAACTTTCCTGCTCCGAATCAGAACAGCGACCTGGTCTCTGAGGGTTGATACTCTTGTTTGTGGGAGTTTGATTAGCATTGTAGTAGTGTCTAATTCCGCCCCTATGAATGAAATATGCTGTGACGGCGATAAGGCAGACTTTTCGAAATTGATTGAAATCCCTAAACGGGAACAAAGGTTGATCGTGTATTCTCTGGCTTGCAGTAGACGATGCTTGGTGGTGGCGGTGAGGAGCCAGTCGTCCAGATATGGAAATACCTGGAATCCTATCCACCTAAGGTGAGACGCCACTACTGCCATGCATTTGGTGAACACCCTGGGGGCTGAGGTGAGACCAAAGGGCAGTGCTCGAAATTGGAAATGACTGGCTCCCAGCCGGAAGCGCAGATGATCCCGGGAAGCTCTGTCCATTTTGATGTGGTAGTAAGCAACCCTGAGATCTATAGAGCACATCCAATCGTCCTTCTGTAGGAATGGAAGGATAGATTGTAGCATGACCATCCGGAATTTTTCCTTCCTTACGAAGGTATTGAGTTTGCTGAGGTCCAAAATTGGCCTCCAGTCTCCTGTTTTCTTTGGAACTAAAAAGAACCTTGAGTAAGTTCCAGATCCTATCTGGTCCACCGGGACTGGCTGGATGACTCTTTTTTCGAGCAGCCTTTTTATTTCTACGGCTGCTTGATCTCGCAAACTGGGTGGAACATCTGTAAATCTTCTTTGATGTAGGGGCATTGTGATAAAGGGAATATTGTATCCTCTGGTTACTATGCTTTTTACCCAAGAATCCGTAGTACGACTTAGCCAGGCATCTGGGTATAAAGCTAAGCGACCCCCGACTGCCTCTAGAGTATGACAGTTGGGCCTCCCTTCAGGAGTGCTGGAAGGGCTTCCCAGGGACGCTATCCCTGTCGCCCTGGTTCTGCGGACCCCCTCTGCCACCTGGATGGCGTCTTCCATTTCTGCCTCCTCCTCTGCCTCTGGAGGGTGCGTCGCTCTGTGTGGGCTGGTAAGATCCCTGAGTCTTACGGAACCACATTTTTCCGCCTCTTTGCCCTTTGGGGTATGGTCTGGTCGAGGCGGAAAAATGGAACCCTACGGCAGACAGGGTCTTACCTTCTTGCTCACACCGATTGAGAGTCTCCTTTACTTTGGGGCCAGACAGGGTGGCACCATCAAATGGGGCATTGGTAAAGGAAGACTTGAAGGCTTCCGCAAAGGAGCAAAGGCGCATCCAGGATTGCCTTTGTAGAGCAATCGCTGAAGCTGCAGCCCTACTCGATCCTTCGGCTGCATATGAAATGAGCCTCATGGACGAGTTTACTATCGACGTGAGGGTGTTAAGTTGTGCTGTTACCTTTTCGGAGACAGCAGCATCTGTGTTACCCTGGAGAGTATCTCCCAGCTCTTTAATGAGATCTCTCTGAAGTCGTGTAAAATGTGTGAGGTAGTTCAGTGAACGCATGGAAAAAGTTGCTGAACTAAAAACGTGCTTCCCATATCTGTCCATAGTCCTGGAATCCTTATTAGGAGGATGAACAGAGGAAGATGACTCTGACATTTCCTTCTTCGTGGCTGCCGCTACCACCATAGCGTCCACTGGAACTCCTTTTGTAAGGTAAGCCTTGTCTCGGGGAGCAGTAATGTATTTGTTCGGCTTCCTAGGGACTGGTTCCACTTTATCTGGGGTCTCCCACGCCCTTCGAGCTATCAGCTCCATTAGTTCATCGAAGGGCAGGGACACCCAGGAGGTAGAAGGTTGAGCCCCAAATGCCTTCAGCAACACTGATTCGTCCTCACTGGGGGCAATGGTCTGCCAATCACCCCTCTGTTTCAAAATCTCCAGAATGTCAGCAAAAGAGACATCCTCTGAGGGGGGCCGTGGGGACCCCTCTGGCTCCTCCAAATCGGTGTCTGATGTGAGTGATTCTTGTGGAGAATCAATGTGCCTCCTCTTGCACAATCTTTTCCTCGGGACTTCATCACAGAGGGCATCTGGTGAAGCCTCCGAGGAACAGGGGACAACCTCTGGAGTTGGCTGAGGCATTGGGTCTCTATGCTTGGTTGGGATCGCTGGTACAGAAACAGAATGCGGCCCTCTAGGGGAAGGAGAAGATGACTCCGATGAAGTGAATGTCTTTTCAGACAAGACCTTCCTCATAACGTCGAAGGCACTGGAGCCCCGGGCCAAGGATTCCACCGGATCCGAAGAACACGGTAGTTTCCCCGAAACTGGGACCACGGGCTCTGACCCCGAGGACGGAGCCAAACTAATCTGAGCCGAGGCCCCGAGAGGAAGAGTCGGAACCGAAAGCTCGGTTCGACTCTCGGTCCCGGAACCAAGTAGAGATCGCCGGCTCCGTGACTCCTCGATGGGCTCCGAGGGAGTCGAGGTCAGTGGTACCGATCGCACAAAATTAGGCTTCGGCACCGAGGGTTCAACGATCATCGGTTCCTCTTCTACCGACTCCGAAGACTCGAGGGGTCTCGGAGGAGGATCTGTTGGAGATACAGGGAGGGCTTCCAGTTTTGAGACCAACTGAGACGAAACCGCAATTAACTTGGACAAAGCCGTATTTTCCATGAGCTACTGTACCACACGATCCACGTCAGTATCCGATAAGGGTCTGGAAGAACAGGTCGAAGGGGCCAAAGATGTCACCGACCGAAGGATCGAGTGTGGAGGCACCTCCGACACCGGCTCCAAGACCTGAGGCTCGATAATAGATAATCACTCGGTGCTCGGCCCCGAGGTCTGTGGAGCCGGCGACCGAACCTTAGAAGACGTGCTTGGAGCCGATGACTTGGGCTCCAACACCTTCGAAGTCTTTGACCCCTTCGAAGACTTAGATGTCTGATCAGCCTTTTCCAAGGCTTCTTGGAAAATCAGGCTTTAATAAGCCCCTCTCTATCAGCTTCCTGCGCCTTTCCATCATGACCCTTCCACTGAAGGAGTGACAAATAGAGCAGTCCTCCTGCAGGTGGAGAGGGCCAAGACAGTAGACGCAGGAAGCATGATTGTCAGTGATGGACATCTTCTGACCACACTGACACCTTTTAAATCCAGATTTAACTTTTTCAGACATAGCTGAAAAGAACCACTTTACTATAGCAAGAAGAGGTTATAATAATAATTATATAACTCTAGGTTAGTAAAGATTATGAATAGCTAACAAAACAACAATCCTAATTAACTATGAGGTTATGAATATATAATATAAGAATATAGTATATATAAGAATAATGAGTAAATATCAACACACAACTATATAACTAGCTAAATACTAAGAGAAAAAACATTTACTAAGTTCTAATACTACTAACTGTCAGAGCCCTGACAGAAAAAATATAGGCTTAAGCCGAAAACTATTATATATAAATTCTCTAAGGTTAACAAAACCTGGCTAAATAAGCACACACACACTACTCTATATATATAAATCTAGTAAAAGTTTTAAACAGTTCTAATATTAGGAATAATTAGAAAAAATAGAAAATTGTTAACTGGCCCGAGCAAACTAGATCTGGGGGATGGTAGAGGAGGATCATGGGATATAGACTGTGCCTCGAGCTTTCTTTCAGATGCAGAGCTTGTGAAGCGGCCGACTCGGAGCCGAGGATCGGCTCCGAACCCGTGTGTAAGAACAAACGGCGAGATCGAACAATTTCACATTATTTCTTTTCAAAGACACTCTGTGCTTACAAAAATGAGGTAAGATTAAATCATCATAAATACTTGTAATTCAGATACTCTTCTAGCACAAGCCAGAGCAATGAGTAACACCTCCAATTTATTCTAATCAGCTTGTTCAAATGGAAGAAGTGTCAGTTTTTTCTAGAACAAAGTTTAGATCCCATAGAAGATTCACCTGCTTTCTAGGTGGACAAAAATGCAAAACACCTTTCCAAAATGCTTGAGTTTAGGCAGTGAGGAAAAAAAGGGATCTGGGGCAGACAAGCAGAGATGGCCAAAAAATGAATGCTGACAGAATAATAAGAAAGGGCAGAGAATAATAACTTGCACAAATATTCCAGAACCACAGGAATCCAGGCCTTAAAATGATCCTGGTTTTTAGTTTGGCATCACAAAATCTTTTACACTTATCCATGCAAGATTTTCTAGTAGAACATTTCTTAGCCTCCTTTATTACTTGTTGCACATCCTCAGAAAAAAATGTTCCTGGAAGTATTAATATTTCATCATCCATGCAGTCAATTTAAAGAATTTCCAGGTTGGTGTTGTGGTGACCCCACTTAAACTCACGGCAGTAACTAAGGCACACAAGTCCTTACCACTGTCTCTGGTAAGGGAGCATACTGAAAGCATGGATAAAAATTTCCCCTAAGAGTACACTGGGAACAGGCTCCAAACCTGGGAGTGGATTATATGCTTTACTCCAGGCCCCTAAATGAGTCTTCACACTAACCACTGCAGAGCACTGTGTCCCAATTCTAGGTATTTGACACACTCACTCTTAAATATTTAATATTTACACATATAAATACTCTTGGCAAAGACTGGCACAGATTTACCTACTATGTCCTCTTTCCCAAATGACAAGCTAATAGCTGCCACCAGTCAAATACCACAATACCCTTAAATATTGATATAAATGGTAGCATGTAATCCAAGCAGTAAGGCTTTTCGGAATGGCCCAGGTGTTATCTCAATGAGCATAAACACTCTCATGTTACTAAAAGTACTTAAATAAAATAAACTAAATAAACAGCCATAATAAAAGGTAATAAAATATTTAATAAATAAATAAAATGATTTAAGTTATGTATACACTGAATAACTAATTCTAATAAACCACAGAGTTTCACACACAGGAATTATGAAAATAACACTTCAGGATAGATTTCATACTGATTGCAGAAAAACTCTTAACTATTTAACTATAGTTCCCTAACTGTCTAAAGATTAACTGTTTATGTCTAAGCTAATTAACTCATCAAGACAAGGTGATACTCTTACTTCTGACAGGCAAGATAAGAATTTATGCCCACTCATCAGGCTTTTGCCTGGTCCTCAGCGACTGGAATAACAAATCCTACTATTACTACTGAACAGCTCTGGAAGACAAACTGAGTGATAACTACTGATCTGGAAAACAACTGACTACAACAGAGCAACAACAACATCTGAACTTTGACTCAGAATCTGCTTTTATAGCAAAATGTTTTAAGTCACAAAAAGCTATTATAAGAAGTCTACTCTCTCGTATCAGACTTTAAAAAGTAAACAAAACAGCTGCTGTGGGGATTCTATTCCTTTCAGCACTGGTACATGAGGACATCACATCTAGGTCAGCTGCCTGGTATAACTTCCATTTAGAATTCTTTTTTAAAAAAAAACATGTACATTGGTCAGCCAGAAGAACACTGTTTGATTCAAACATCTTACATAAATCAAAGTAGTAATCAAAAAACATAATTGGGTTGGGAGGGTGGCCTAATGGTTAAGGTGTTTGCCTTACAAACACAAGGTGCAGGGTTTGAATCTCACAAGGGATAATTGGCTAGGCTTAAAAATGGCTCGCAAGGGCAGTTAGCTTAGTACTAATCTATGAACCTATGAACCTATAATCTTATTTACAAAATTATAGCTAGTCATGCTGGCATATATAACACAGGGTAATTTACAATTATATACAAAACTTCAGCCAGTCATGCTAGCACAGATATCTAATATCCTCACAGCAGTATATCAAACAACCCCTGTCTTTTGTAAGTGCATCCTGTAAGAAAGCTTGTTGTAATTGTCCATTGACATTTTAAAAAGGACTGTTGCCTAGGCCAAAAGAGAGTCACCATAATTTTGGAGAGTCTCTCTGGATATTTAGAAGAACCCTGGATATCAGTGGAAAAGGTAGAAAGGCATATAGGAATGTTCTCATCTATAAGAATGTGAAAACATCTGGTTACCAAGCTTATTTGCACAAAATACTAGAGCAGAATCTCTTTTACCTGTCTGTTGTGAATGGAGGCAAACTGATCTATCTGAGGAGTTCTCCAGAATTGGATCAATTCCTGGAAGACCCCTGGGTCCAGTTTCCATTCAGTCTGTCCAGGTCCTGCTCGCATTGTTTCCAAAAATGTTTTACTCTGATGGAATATAGGTAGGTTGGACCATCAATTTGTGCTGAGCTGTTAAATCCCAGGATATCATGGCAAGTCTGCAAAGGGGATAAGTTCTGATCCCTCCCTATTTCTTTATGTACCTCATCACTGTGCTGTTTTCTATGATTACTTGTAGAAGTCCTGGAGACCAAAGATGATTTCAGACTTCTAGTGCATTTACTGCAGCCAACATCTTCTTGACATGTATGTGCTTTTTGTCTGTTATGTTTGCTCCACAGACCCTGAATTTTCACCCTGTTGGAAATAGCTACCCATGCAAAGTCTGAGACATCTGTTGTTACATACTGAGTAGGAGAAAGAATGGAGAAGAGTAAACCTGGGTTGAAAGACAACATGTCCACTTACCAAAGTAGCTACCTTCTTACAAATTCCAGCACGGAAATGTGAAAAGATAGGGGGTGTTGATGTTGGGTCCAGACTGATATCAGGTACCACTGAATTCCCCAGAAGTGTAGTCTGCTCAAGGGAATCATGATAATCATATGGTTTACTCTAATATGATAAAAATGCATTTGACTGAATGCAAATTGCTGAAACAATTTGACTGAAATGCACTTGACTGAAAATGCACATGACCGAAAACCCATTTTACTGAAACTTATTTCACTGAATCAGACATGACAGAAATGTGTAGGAGTGTACATGCACTATATGATGGTGGCATTTATGAGGAAAAGATTTGCTAGGGAAGTGAACCTATATTATTATGTGTAGATTGGCAAAGCTCCCTGTCGCACCTGTACATTTATAGACATTTGTCTTTGCGCACCAACACTGATTCACTGTACATGTTTTTTTTCTTGTCTTCATAGCTGTGCAGCCATAGAGTTTATATATAATAAAGGGGGGTGAGAGGTGCAGGGGGGGCATGTCCCCTGCAAAACATTTTTGTGGTGTATTTTATTATGTAAAATTTTTTTTCTATGATTTGTGATTCAGTGAAAAGACTTTCAGTCAAATGGACTGTCAGTCATGTGCATTTCAGTCAAGTGCTTCTCAGTCAGATTTATGCAGTATTGTGACTTTCATTCAAATGCAGTTCAATTATTTTATAACAATCCTAATCGCAGTGACCATGAAACCCAGAACGCTGAGATACCCCCTGGCAAATGTCAGGGACTGACTGGAAAAGATTAGGAATTGCTCTTTGGAAAGTTCCACTTTTCCTTTAGGAAAAAAAGCCCTTCCAAGGGATTGCGCAGAAGACATACCAGAAAACATCCTATGAGAAGGAATGAGAGATGACCTGCAAGTGAACTTGGAACCTCAGTCTGAGATGGAGTTCCTTGACCTAAGTCAGACTGTCTTTATATTTGGAAAAATAATCTGCAAATCTGAGACAAATATCCAAATATGGAAATAAATGAATGCCTTGCAAATTGTTGCAGTAGATATACCAACTGGTTATACAGAGAACTGAAAATGTAAGCCAGATACAGAAAATCTTAAAAAAAGTCTGAAATTTGAAAATTGTAATGTAACAATAAACATGTTAATGTCCCCTCCAAAAGAAAAAATGAGAGGAGGTATGACAATTAGCAGAGATTGGAGGAACAGCATTTTGAACTTTGAAACAGAGATTGAGAAAAGAAATGCATAGGACTGGTTTCCAAGTTCCTTTGTTCTTCAGCACCAGAAACATCAAACAAACACTAATAATAATAATAACAATAATAACAATAATAAAAAGGCAGCTCTGATGGACTGCTCACAGAAGTCAAAAGCACATGGCTCCTCAAGCACACATCCCTGCCTGCCACAGCTCTTAATTGAACAAGTAAAAAGGGCTCCACTAGACTGTTCACTGCAATCTAAAGCACATATACCCTCTCAGGCACATGCCCCCTCCTTTATTGTTTTATTTTCTAGAAGATACCTAGAAATACCGACTCAAGGTGGGGGTACTTGCCTGTGAATCAGGGCACCTTAGCTTGGCTATGTGGTAAAACTTTGGCCACACCCTCCTCCAAGACCAGCATGAGTGATTCTCCCTTAATGAGAGGGATATCCCAACAGCCGCAGAGGACATACCTAACTCCTGGTCCATAGTGGCTTCATGAGGAGCTATCCCATTAAGATTCAGAGAAGACAATGAGTGGTCCGAGGTACTAGGTTTGGCTACAGCAGAGTTACCCATCAGCAGATGAGGCAGTGAGCTAGTTAGCATGACTACTAAAGACTCACAAGAAACATTATTTTTCTTGGGAAAGGAGGGGGGACCAAAGAACTGGACAACTGCTCAATAGTTAGTCAGAAAGAGAGCGTGACAGGTAGATAGTAGAGACTTGATGGGTAAATAAACTTCCTACCATAAAAATTCACTATTTTCAAGTAAAATTAGTGAAACCCTCAAAAAATAATATTTCTATCCCTTATGATTATTTTTTTCTACAACAAAAGGTACATTTTAAATCAACAAAGTGATTTTTAAACACCAGCATCTTCAAGAAAAATAAATAAATAAATAAAAAGCACATTCTTAAACAAAATTCCAAGTGACAGCCCTTAAAGCCACATTTCCTAGGATAAATAAATGGTTATCTTCACAAAAAATAAAAAAAATCTTCAAAAGAATGATGAAGTTGAAGGTTTTGTCAGTTTGAGTATTTATTGTCCAAGCCTTGAAGAAGCACTAGCCAACTCTCAATCCTACTGAGGCTGCAGTGAGAGTGCACACTGGCAGCAAGAAAGTTCTGAAGGTTTGATTACCTAACCACTAACTTTATACATCTTTCCCTCAAGCCCCAAATAGATAGGGAACATAGAAGGTATTGTGAATGTTTGAAAACTGGCTGATGGTCATATCCTGAGCAGGATGTAACCCATACAGCTTATGCTACTGCAACAGTTATCCAATGATAAAGATCTTTGGTTTCTGGAGTAAAAGATCTCTGAATCTGTTCTAGTTTATGTATGTACTGATCATTGCAGAAACATAACAAAGAACTGTTCTTTATTTGAAGTACCATCAGAGATTTATAAAACAGTATTAATACTTCAAATGTCTTTCAAGTGATAGTTCTAAATGAAATTTAATGAATGCAGCATCACATCTTAGTTATCATCTGCATTTTAATTCTAAAGTAGCATTTGTAATGATAAAATTATAAAGATCACATGCCTTTATAAGAATTCCCAAGCTGTTATGATAAATGGCATAAGGATAAATGTTTTGCAGTAAAGTGCATAACACCACATCTTTGATATTGAAAGATAACTGAAATTGTTCTCCTTACAATATAGTCATCCAATAACTTCTGTAGTTTAACTCATTAAATATCATCAAAGTTAACTTCACTTTATCCACAGTTTTTCTATACCATGCAATGCTCAGTTGAAGAAAAGATATCATGAAAATATTAAATAAAAACTATCCCCATATGGACCACCGAGGGAACCCTTTATAAACAATTCTGGAATCAGTAACCTGTATTTTTATTCTAACAGACATAGTTCTCTCTGACAAGCAGATGGAATTCCTTTGACTTATAAGTGTTTGTTTTATGTCTTAATAATTGTTTTTTGATCTTAATATGTAGAAACCAATAAAAAAACTTTACTTAATTCAAGATACATAAAAATCAGTTAGTTTATCATTACTAAGGGCATCTCCAATATTAGAATAAAAAATATCCGAATAAAGAAAACACATGATAAATCCACGTTGTAGTCTATCAATCATTTCTAGAGTCCCATATTAGAGATTTCAAAGGAAGTCTTTCAAAACTTTTTCATGTTATACAAGTTAGACTTGCTAGTCTATAACTGCAAAGTGATTAAGAGTTACTATCTGTGATTATAAGAATAACAATACCTCTGTAGGAATAACAATATCTCTTTTTCTTTGATAAGGAATAAATTATGAAACTAAAAAATTCTGAAATGCATGGTTTAAGATGGAAAACCAATTCAGATTAATTTTATTAATGACATAACCAATAGTGTCATCAGGACCAGCTGCAAGATTTGCATTACTCCTTCAAATCAAGGACTCTCTAAAATGGTATAGATTTGGGACTGTTCATTTTATGGCATATTTCTATTTGACAACGCATGAAGGCAATCTTACAATTACCTGCTGAAGTGATTTGTCATTTCCTTTTGGGATTTAATAAAGTTATTATATAATGTGTTAACATTATATCTGTGCTTTTGGCAGAATTTAAATTTCTCACATAGGCATATATTTTGGTTATCACTGATGTTGCTAGCAAGTCTTGTTTTTTTCTCATTTAACCTTCCTTTTATTAATTATTAGGTCTACCAATAACTTTGTTTTCTGCCAGAATGCTTAAAGATTAGCTATGGTATAATACAACTGGTACACTTTCCAGAGGTGTTTTACTTTTTATATAATTTAAGTGTTTTTGAACTCTGTTAAACTGGACAGTTGGTTCTCTTTTAAACATTACAATGTGAGAAATATAAGAATTAATAAGACTGCCAAACTTTAATTAAAACAGCTGCTGACCCTTTTCTGAATTAAATGAACCCAGAGAGTCATGTCATCCTAGTAACTTAAATATGCTAAGATTTGTTTGAAGTTTGCCTTATGATATTTTCTTATAATTTTGTTTGGGTTCCTAATATTAATGCAATCAGTATTTATATTTGCCAAAATGTTTAGAATTACTGAATTCTGATATGAAATTAATGTTTAATAATGTAACTGGAATTCAGATGTGGAATTAATGTTTAATAATATAAATTCAAGATCAGACAAGACTTTTGGAATGCTATGTCCTAAATTAAGAAATTTCAAATTTTGAGTATAACAAAATTAAGAGTATCTAAAATCACTTTATTTTGGCATATCATTGAACAGCTTATGCCCCAGTCAAATGTCAGAGAATTCAATTCTCCTGCCAGAATGATACATCCAGTTTTGAAACAATTAATACATTTATAGTTCAAAATCAACCTTCTAGTTGTAGAAACAAATCAATACAAATTCAAAATATAACAAACCAAATACAAATAAATAAATAATCAGTAGTGTAGCTAGGGGGAGGTGAAAGAGGCAACTTCCTGAGTGCAAAGTGTTAGAGGGCACAATCCAATTGGCCATCTACCATCCTTATCACTCTTAGTGCACTACCGGCTTTTAAAAACCTGTACTGCATTTGTAGTCAAACCTGAGCATTGTAGTGCTCCATTTGTTAGAGGGCATGATCCAATTGGCCATCTATCATCCCGATCACTGTTAGTGCACTACCAGCTTTTGAAAACCTGTACTGCATTTGCAGTCAAACCTGTGTGTTGTAGTGCTCATTTTGTGGTTTAACTGTAGCAACAGTTTGCTGCAGCTTAAATGTGAAAAAAATTCTTCTTTTGTAACTAAAACCTGAGCACTGTAGTGCCCATGCAGGAAATAAACTGTAGCATTTCTACATTTGTAGCAAGCAGTTTGCTACAGTTTAAAATAGATTTTTTTAAGTAAAACCTGACTGCCCTAGCACTCAGTTCAGGGTATAAACTATAGTGATTGTTTGTTGTAGCAAGCAATTTGCTTCAGTTAAAAAAAAAAAAAAAAAACTAAAACCTGCATAGCTCTCCATGCAGGGTATAAATGGTAGCTGTTTGCTATCCATTAAAAATATTATTTTTTTTTACTATAATGAATGAAAGGAAGGTTGAGGGCAGGGCACAGAAACAAGACCTGAATAGTTGTGGCAGGAAGGAAAGGGGTTTGTCCTTTATCTGGCCACCTGGTTGGTATGCCAATAAAATAAATGGACTTTCTTTTGCTCTTTACTTGAAGAACTTGAGGGTGAGTGGCATAGATTGCATACTGTCTGCAGGAAGCATCCTGCAAGTTTTGTGGAAGACCTTATTTTTTTTATTGCTCTTGAGGGTGTGGGGAGCTGGTTTCTGGTTTTATCTCAAGGTACTGTTTGTGCGAGTTATTCTTTTGTAAATGATGATTGTGACACCCCTGTGTGGTGTATTCAATGGACTGTGTTGTCTTGCCTTAGCTAGTGCTCTTTGGGGGCGGGGGAAAGTGCATGACGCAAGGACGTGAGACAGGAAGTTGTTGTGTATTGTAAGGTATGTTGGCCGGTCAATAAAGTTTGGAGTTGGTACCAACTGCACACCGTTGTCCCGCGTCTTCTTTCTAAGGTAAAAGAATACGACATGGTGTCAGAAGTGCTGTGTGGCTGTGCCTGGGAGTGCTGACCTCTTGCTGAAGACCGTACGAGGGGCCAAGCGCCGTGGAGAGCGGACATGTCGGACGACGAGAATGGTCGGCAGCCACGAGCTAGAATCAACATGGCGGCTAGCGCTCCCAATGCTACATTCAGTATTCAGCCGCCAGAGCCCTTTGACTTCTCCAAGCCCCACGAATGGACACGATGGATACGCCAGTTTGAACGGTTCCGGCAGGCCAGTAATTTATCTTCCAACCCAGAAGGGAACCAGGTGAACACCCTGATATACTGTATGGGCGATGAGGCCGACGATGTCTTGAGAGGCCTCAAGCTAACCGAGGCAGAGCACCAGGAGTATGCCAAAGTGAAGGAGGGTTTCAAAAGATTTTTTATTGTCAAAAAGAACATTGTTTACGAACGTGCATGATTTAACATGCGAAAACAAGAACTGAACGAGACTGTTGATGGTTTTGTTACTGCCCTGCATGCTTTAGCCGAACACTGCAATTATGGGACGCTGCACGACGAGCTTATAAGGGATAGAATTGTTGTGGGCTTGGCAGACACCAGACTGTCCGAGCGGATGCAGATGGAGAAAGAGTTGGACTTAGAGAGCTGTAAATATGGCCAGACAGTCGGAGGAGGTCAAGAAGCAGCAAACGGCCTTGCGGTGCGACAGTACCGCCCTGCAGTATAACGTGAATGCTGTGCAGACACCACTGGCGCCAGACGCAGGCCAGAGGCCTCGAAAGGTTGGGGCAAGCCCTTGGCACCGATTTTTCAGCGCCAGGCGCAAAGAGTAAAGACGCCCGAGCTCGCAGTGTTACAGGTGTGGGGGCCATTTCACCATAGACTCCTATGCCCGGCGACTGCTGCAAGATGTCGCCGTGTGGGAAGAAGGGCCACTACCAGCGGGTCTGCCGACAGTTCAAGGCGGTGCAGAGTATTGAGGAAGGCGAGGAGCCGAGTGGCGTGAAGAACAGGGTTCTTCCTTGGTTCTGTCTCCTCCGGGAACCATTCCTGGATTGTGGAGGTGAAAATACAGGGCACACCTATGACTTTCAAGCTTGACACGGGGGCGGATGTTACTGTTATCTCCAAGTCAGACCTGCACAACTTGTTCAGTGGGAAGAATGCTCCTGTGCTCCAGCAGCCGGAGAAACCCTTGTTGGGTCCTGGAGGGATGCCACTGGAGGTTACAGGATCCTTGGAGCTTCAGCTTGGCTATGGACAAAGACAGACATGTGAGAAAGTGTATGTTGTAAACGGACTCCGCATGCCGCTTTTAGGCCTTCCTGCTATTTTGGGACTGGGCCTCCTGAAACGTGTTGACACTATCACCATGGAGTCTTTGAAGACCTCATACCCGGACTTATGCTCTGGGTTGGGGGTAGTGCAGCGGAAATACCACATAAAGCTTCAGCCAAAGGCGGTGCCATACTCTCTGAAGACCCCCAGGAGGATACCACTGCCATTGATGGGAAAAGTGAAAGAGGAGTTAATGAGGATGGAGGCGCTGGGTGTCGTTACCAGAATGGAAGAACCTACTGATTGGTGTGCAGGCATGGTGGTAGTCCCAAAGAAAGACAGTAACAGGCTGAGACTATGTGTAGACTACACTAAGCTAAATGAATCATTATGCAGGGAAAGGTTCGTGCTGCCCTCGGTTGAGCAGAGTCTTGGGATGCTTGCTGGGGCGAAGGTGTTTAGCAAACTGGATGCCAATATGGGATTTTGGCAAATTCCTTTGTCAGAGGAGTCGGCCGCGCTTACCACATTCATAACCCCTTTTGGGCGCTTCTGTTTCAATCGCCTTCCCTTTGGCATTAATTCTGCACCCGAACACTTTCAACGCATGATGGCAGAGGTCATTGAAGGATTAGAGGGTGTGATTTGTCACATGGACGATGTGTTGGTCTGGGGCGTTGCCAGGAGGAGCACGATGCCCGGCTTCACGCGGTATTAAAGAGACTGGAAGAAGCAGGTATTACGTTGAATGTAGGGAAATGTGACCTGTCGAGGGGCACAGTGACTTTCTTGGGCCATGTCATTACGAATGCTGGTATAAGCCCGGACCCAAGGAGGACCGCGTCCATCACGGAGATGGCGGCACCTGCTACAGTAGGAGAACTTAGGAGTTTCCTGGGCATGGTGAATCAGGTGGGTAAGTTCATCCCTCATTTGGCTGAAAGGGACAGAGCTTTGAGAGACTTATTATCAAAAAAGAACAGCTGGTACTGGGGTGGGGACCAGGAAAAGGCATTCAAGGACTTAAAAGAGGCAATCACCTCACCTCCAGTTTTGGCTGTGTATGACCCGGAGAGGGATACGAAGGTTTCCGCGGACGCTTCTTCCTTTGGGTTAGGGAGTGTGTTGCAGCAACAATGGGAGGACGGCTGGAGACCCGTGGCATACGCATCAAGGTCACTCTCACCCACAGAGCAACGATATGCACAGGTTGAGAAAGAGGCTCTAGCGTCTACCTGGGCATGTGAACGCTTTCGAGATTACCTATTAGGCAAATCGTTCTGTCTAGAGACTGATCACAAACCCCTGGTTTCATTGCTGGGAGGTCAGGCTGGATCTTCTACGCCCAGAATCCAACGCTTTAGGATGAGATTGATGCAGTTCTCATACACGGTGCAGTACGCTCCAGGGAAATCACTGTGGGTGGCAGATGCCCTGTCACGTTCTCCACTTAAAACCAAGCTAACCCGGAGGAAACGGAGTTAATGGAGGACACGGATATCTACGTGAACAGTATTGTGGAAAACATGCAGGTGAAGCCATCCTTCCTCCAAACACTACGGGAGCAGCTGAAAGCGGACAGTGTGTGTGCTGGTCATGGACTTGTGCAGCCAGGGGTGGCGCTGTATGCGAACCAGGAACCCTTACTGAAGAGCTACTGGCCAGATCGGTCCACACTAACAGTGAAAGATGGGTTGCTTTTAAAAGATTCGCGCCTTGTTATGACCTCTGTCATGCGTAATGAGGTGTTGTTGAAATTGCATGAGGGACATCAAGGCATTGTGAAGTGCAAAGCCAGAGCCTGTCAGACCGTCTGGTGGCCTGGACTTAGCCAGCAGATAAATGACATGGTTTTAAGATGCAGGACGTGCATCTCAGAGAGAAGGAATCCTCCTGAGCCCCTCATCCCAACAGAATGTCCTGACCGACCATGGCAAAGAGTGGGCGCGGATTTATTTGAACTAAAAGGTCATACTTACCTTCTTGCTGTGGACTACTTATCCAGGTTTCTTGAGATCGCATTGTTGAAACATAGCAAATCCGACGAGGTCATCACCCACCTAAAATCTTTCTTCGCTCGCCATGGTATCCCAGAGGTACTTGTGTCTGATAATGGACCTCAGTTTTCAGGGCAGTCTTTTGCGGCCTTTGCAACCGCTTATGGCTTCGAGCATGTCACAAGCAGCCCCAGGTTCCCGCAGAGTAACGGGAGGCAGAACGTGCGGTGCAGACGGTGAAGAACCTGCTAAAAAAAAGTGCTGATCCGTACATGGCTCTCTTGGCGTACAGGACAACGCCACTGCAGAATGGTTATAGCCCTGCGGAACTTCTTATGGGACGACGGTTGCGGAGCTCTCTTCCGATTCATCCTTCGCAGTTGGACCCTGTGCTGCCGGACTGGAGAAGGCTCATGGGGAAAGAGGGGAGAAGAGGGTGTATAATGGCGAAAACTACAACAGACGCCATCGGGCAAGGCCGCTGGGGATGTGTTGCCCGGTGACCAGGTGTGGGTGACAGATATGAAGACCCCAGGTACTGTAGATCAAAAACATTACTCGCCGAGGTCATTTAAGGTAGATGTGCCCCAAGGGACTGTCTTGGCAAAACCGTGTGCATTTGATTCCCTTATCTGAGCCTGACTGTGAATCAAACCCTGGGTGTCCGGAAAGTGTGCTAAGTAAGACCGATGAGGCCTTGCCATTTTGCAA
Source organism: Protopterus annectens (assembly GCF_019279795.1). Lineage (NCBI taxonomy): Eukaryota > Metazoa > Chordata > Ceratodontiformes > Protopteridae > Protopterus > Protopterus annectens. Next base: position 142,089,218 of record NC_056741.1, read on the forward strand.
TGGCCTTCCAACGGAACCCCGGGCACACAGTGATGTTGTGAGGACCAGATCAGGAAGAGTTATTAACAAGCCGGACCGTTTGGATCTGTGAAGATCAGGGTATAAATAACAATGTCATTTGGGGTTTATAGTAATCTGAATGTGGCTAAGTGAGCATTTGGTGTCAATGTACCAAGTTCGTAGTGAAGTGGAAGAAATTGAATAGATCTGGGTTTTGTGTTAAGTGAAAAGGGGCCTTATGGAAAAGGAGATGTGGTGTATTCAATGGACTGTGTTGTCTTGCCTTAGCTAGTGCTCTTTGGGGGCGGGGGAAAGTGCATGACGCAAAGGCGTGAGACAGGAAGTTGTTGTGTATTGTAAGGTATGTTGGCCGGTCAATAAAGTTTGGAGTTGGTACCAACTGCACACCGTTGTCCCGCGTCTTCTTTCTAAGGTAAAAGAATACGACACCCTGCACTGGGCTAGTAATCAAGGAGCCTCAATCCTCACCACTAGCACCAGTGAAGGATGTGCACATTGGGAGGATGACAAGTACACACACAGTAAAGTACAATTTCCCTTAAGAGCACACAGAGGTCACCATCAGTCTGGGGCTGGATTTTCTCTCTCTCTCCAGATCCTCAATAAGACTCCCCACTGGCACAGCTACAGGGTTAAGATCTCCAGCCGAGCAGTCATGCCAAAACCTCCAGCACCCTCTCTGTCCAACGAGTGCTTCGTGTCCCTGTCCAAATAGCTGACACACACACTTTGAGATTTGATTTATATACAAATACACACACACTCCTGGGAAAGCTGGCACAGATTTACTAGCTATGCTCCCTTCTGCCCAGACTAAAATGTAGTTATCACTGCCACCAACCAGCTCTGTATCAGCTACTATGAGGCCCTTAGAAAGGGTGACCTATTCTACGGTGTAATGTTACTATTATCCAAATGGTAAGTGTGACTAGGACTAAGGTTTTTTAAGAGTGGCCTACACAGTGTCACCAAATACATGCAAGTACTCTAAGAGCTTAAATATCTCTAAACAAACCTGCCACAATTAAAAGGTTTAAATACATTTAATAATAAATACATTTATTTATTTAACATTTGTTAACCAGGAAAGTCCGACTTGGAACAAAGCCAATTTTCAGTGTGGCCCAGGGAGAAATGCTCCAAATGCATGTCTTTGTAACGTAGGAGGAAACCGGAGCACCTGGAGGAAACCCACATGAATGCAGGGAGGACATACAGACTCCACACAGAAGGCACCCCAGCCAAGAATTAAACTGGAGAACCTCTTGCTGTGAGGCGACAATGCTACCGCTGCACCACCGCACTGTTCTGCTTTGATATCTCAGATTACATCATTCTTTGTCATCTCTGTGTTAAAAATACTTATTTTTCAAAAGTTTGCCTGGAACTGGAAGTCGTTAAACACTTTTACCTTTGAAACCTGTAATTATGTCTGTTTCCAGACAACAGAAGAATTTCTAGTTGTAGACATTCTGTCTCCTAGCTGAGATAAACACCATCATAAACAATTCACTTATTTTCTTACAATCTGCAAGTTAACTCTGTTCTTTTTTAGTAAGCTACACTGTGGTTACATTCTTGAAGCTCAGCACATAACATACAGTTTAACACACACTTCTGCACCAGCAATTTAATGCTCACATAACATATAGTTCTCTTACATTTGTAAGACAAGCCTATGAATTGTATTAATATTCATAAATGATGAATTATTTATAAAATTCTAGCTAGCTGTGCTGGCAGCCTTCACAATGCTTATGTTTCTGCTGCTGATGATAATAACAGTAATAATAACTGTATTATTTAAAACTTCAAAAGTCCTGACTTTGATGACTCTACACACCCAAATACTGAATCATCTTCTTCAATATAACCTGCTAGCAAATTCCCAACATGGATTTCGACCAAACCATAGTACCACCTCTGCCCTTATATCCTTTACTGACCACGTCAACCAACAAAGAAATCTTGGTAACTTAGTATCTGTTGTCTTCCTAGAACTGTCAAAGGCATTTGACATGTTATCCCACTGCAAATTACTATCGACTCTCTCTGAGCTCATTCTGGATAACTCCTCTCTACTGTGGTTTAAAAATTATCTGTCCCTCCGGCAACAAGCTGTTAAATGGGAAAACTCTCTCTCCCCTCTCCTCCCAGTGGGATAAGTTGTTCCGCAAGGATCAGTTCTTGGTCCCTTACTATTTTCTATCTTTACCAATAACCTCCCCTCGGCTACCCAGCAAACTAATACAATACAGTATGCTGATGACACCATCCTTATTTGCTCAGCCCCCTGTCTACAATTACTCCACAACAGAACCCATGAAGCCTTCACCACTGTAGAAAAATGGCTAAATTCCTCCCAACTCATACTAACCCCATCTAAGACCCAATCCATGGTCTTCCACTCATCCAAAACTTTCACCCCGCTTCACCTTTCTCAATAACATCCTCCAAATCTACCCTTATCACACCAGTAACTCAAGCCAAGCTACTAGGTGTAACTATTGACCAAAACCTAAAATTTGACAAACATATAGCACTAACAAATTGCCAAAGTTCATGAAAAACTAGGTTCACTCTACCACTGCAAGAGCTTCCTCACACAGGAATCCTGAATCACTATCTCTCATACCCATCTACTCTTCACCTTACTGTATGCTCCCCCAGTTCTAACTAACCTAGACAACTCTGACCTTCTGAAACTATCTACCTGCTACAATAAAATCTCAAGATTTGCAACCAGTGCTAAGTTTCATTCTCACCACTGCTTCTCCCTAAGACAACGAGGATAGTTAGAACTACCTAACCTACTAAAATACAATCGACTTCCCCCTGACTCATCAACTGCTATACCAACCAAATAAAATACCTGCCCTCTCTGGTCTGCTCACCTTCCGTAATACTGCACATCAACTAAAATCTTCCAATACAGCCTTACTGACTGTTACCAAGGCTTACATAGCTCAGGCAATCCCTTTATTCCTTTGCAGTTGCTAAGGCCTGGAACACTCTACCCCCTGACATTAGATGTCTAAATAGTAAACATACTTTCAAATTCCTACTAAAAGATCTCCTATACAAAACTCGGATACGTTCCTGTACAGAACCAGACTAATTTCACCTGTTTCTGTCTTTCAACATCCCTAGATCACAGCTGTACTGTGAACCAGGTGTTTAGGCCACCTTTACAGTTATGACTTCTAGTTTATGACCCTGTTTGGCTATGAAAACTCCTTTTTGAATTTATGTTCAAGCAATTGTATATTTGTTGTATAATATCTTGTTTAACTGCTTCTCAAAATTCTAACCACTGTATGCTGCATCATTTGTAAAACTTTGATTTTACTCTTTTTATATGTTCTATGCTCTATGTTTATATAACTTTTTATTATTTTTATAATTTTTTACTATGTATCTGGAACTTTTTTTGCCAGGCCACCATTGAAAATGGTCACCTTGTGTCCAGTCGGACTAACCTGGTAAACAAATGGAAAATAAATAAATACATTTCAGATTTACATTTTAAATTATTTTTCTTTCCTAACCACATATTTATCTTTTATATTCCTTTGCTTATATTTTTTCTACTGCATAATACTTACCTGCATCTTTGTAACAATATCCCCAGATGCAACATTTTAGTAGCAAAAGTAGTTTGTTTACATCTGATTGATTTATACCTCTAATACTTTGTAAGATATTTATTATTTCTTTACATTTCATAAACACATACTGAAAAACTCATTCTATTTTTTCCAAAATTCTCACATTCTTTTATTACCTATAAATACATGTAAGGTTGATTCCAATTATCTGCAAATATTACACAAGTTTTCTTCCATTATTTTAAATATTACAACTAATTTACCAGTAATTTTTGCATATACCAATTTCCAAAAATATTCATTGATCTGTGTTTCTTTTTCATTCCTTCTTTTATAATTTTCCTCCTTTCTTTATCAGATCCACTTCATCCTCATGCAATAAATGATTTCTGTAATGCCAAATTACACTATTGCTTCTTTTATACTCGTATCCACTTTCTGCCAAAATTTAAATCTCTTATAAGTTCTACTTAATAGAAATCCCTTAGTGTTTTTTTCTGTTTCCTTTCAATTAAACTTTTTCTTGAAGTTTAGCACTTCTTTGTCAATAAACTAGCCAATTAATTCTGTTCTTTGCTCATATTCTTTATTATACAGAATGCATGTAAGCTGTAAAATGTACAAATGGATTAATTAATCCCAATATGTTTAAATGTTTTATTTTATTTGATTATATATTATCAATAGGACATAACCTTAAATCCCCCCCAAAAATGAAGAAGAAATACATCAAAATCAAACCTGTTTCAAAAGATACCAGAACTTCATGTGCACCTAGTACATAAATTTCTTTCTAAGCCTAAAAGTGTCATATTAATTAAATACACCTTTTCTCTATATGTTATTTCAATACTGTATGTTTCTTACAGACTCCATTTTCTTCCTGCAATTATTTATTGCCTATTTTGTATGTCACAGTAATAAAAACCTTAAACTTCTAGTTCTTTCTAAGATAAATATAATTTTCCTGTGTTATGTTTTCAATATCCCTTTACTTTTATCTGTGTTTACCTTTATGCCCTTATAATACATCTAATGTATATGAAAATAATGTTATTTGGTTTACTATTATTATATTTTGCCTTAATGCAATTTCAAAGCTTTTCTGTATGATAGTTGCAGTTTTCATTTCCTTACTTGTTTCCTCCAATTATGTATTCCATATGTTACCTTTCACAATACAAAATACCATAAAGTTGAATTTCTTTTTCAGAGAAATATATATTTTTTTGCATTTTATGTTTTCCCTATAACTTTACTTTTATCAGTGTTTAACCTTAGGCCTATCTTTGCCATTTCTCGTTATAATTGGTATAATACACACAAAAATGTTTTTACCTGTTTTACTATTTTATTGTCTTCACTGTTGCTCAAATATACTAAATGCAATAGTTTTGCATATTTCACATGACTTGTCATTTCCCCTAACTTTCTCACTATTGCATTTATCACTAATCCAGCTAGAAATGGACTCCTATAGCCTTGTTTAATACCATACTGTATTTTAATTCTATTTCCCTTAAAGCCATTTATCAATAGTATTATCAAACTAAACTATAAAACTATAAATGCTACCAATTCATTTTATTATACATGGACCAAAGTTTTTTTTTTAAATATGTATTACTTGATGGCGATTCACATTACTAAATGCTTTAAATCATATCACTGTTGTCCATCCTTTCTTCTTTTGCATTATAATTTTAATTACCTCTCTAAACAATAATAGTTGTCTTAAATAATTTCCCTTACTAAAGCCATACACACCACTTCTTCAACTTGCCATATCATTAAACCATTTCTCGTCATTCAGAATTTTATATCACACAGCCATTCTTTGCAAATGCCAGAATAGTTTTACTAGTATCTCCCAGCTATATATTTTATTTTGTAACACTGCTCACCCCACATCTATACCTCTAATATAAACCTTATGAAAGCCTAATATATAATTGTCTTTGAACTTGCTTTACATCCCACCTCTTAACTACAATATTAACATTTTCTGCCCTACCTAATTCCATCCCTCACCTCCATTTCTTTGAATTTCAAAGCACAAATCACACAATCTATTACTTATCTGACAATCCCACTAATACAGCTGTTCTAATGCTTAGTATTCAATATCTACTAATAGGTTCATAGGTTCATAGGTTCATACTAGGCTATCTGCCCTAGGGCATTTATAAGCCTAGCCAGAATGTGTTTGGCTTTCGCCACCCATTTTAAATTTATTTTGCTATGCCCTTTTTCGAGGTTAGTATACTGTGCCTCTGTCTAACAGTGACACAGAAGTGATACCCGGGGTAAACCTACGATCTCCCATCCACTCATCAAGATTCCTCTTGAAGAGAGTCAATGAGGGACTCTGCCTAACCTGGACTGGGATTTTATTCCAGAGTGAAGGGAGCCTCTGGGTTATGAATCTGTCCCTCCAGCATGTCCTATTTATTTCAGTGCTGAGGTTCAAGTCTCTCGAGCGTAGCTCGATGGGATTTGGATTTTCTGAGGTGCAGCATGTCCATTAATTCCGGGTTGGACATGGCTTTATCGTCAGGCACAGATCGCCTCTGAACAGGCGGTATGCCACTGAGTAGAGCTGGAGTTTCTTTAACCGGGCAGCATATGGCATCTGTTTGAGCCCTTTGATCCTCTTGGTGAGGTACTTTTGGGGTCTTTCCAGTTGCTGCAGGTGTCTGGTAAGGTACATCCCAAAAGGGGCATTGTACTCAATTATGGGCCTGATGAGGGATGAGTAAAGAGGCACAATGACCTCCCTGATCTAGATGTGAATCCCTTCATGATTAGGTGGGCTATATAAAATGTTTTTCTAACCACTTTGGCCATGTGGTTGTCAAATGAGAGATTGCTATCAACTTGGGTCCCCAGGTCCCTAATTACTTCTTCTGTACTTAATGGATTACCACATATGTGGTAATTTGTGGGCACTTTGTTTTTGCCAAAGGGGATGACTATACACTTTTTGGCATTTAGCTTGAGGCCATGGCTCTGGCACCAGTTGTCTGTTTCTATGAGGCCCTTTTGGAGGATGCTTGTGTCGGCTCGAGAGTCGATTATGGCACCCAGTTTGCAGTCATCTGCGAACTTGGTCAGCCACAGTCCTTCCGTGTTGGCCTGTACCTCGGAGAAATATATACCGAACAAGAGAGGTCCCAGGACTGAGCCTTGTGGGACACCACTTGTAACTGGTTTGGAGTCTGACATGGCTCCAGCAATTCTAACCATGTGGGTTCTGTCCTTGAGCCAGTTTGCAATCCATCTAGTGACATAGGGGTTTATATTTAAGCTGGTGGGCTTATCTATAATGCCCGAGTGGGGTATTGTATCGAAGGCTTTTGCGAGGTCCAGGTAGGCTGTGTGGACCACCTTCCCTCGTCAATGGCCTTGGTGACTGTTTCAAAGAAATCAACCAGGTTTAAGAGGCAGGATCTGCCCTTAACAAAGCCGAACTGGGTAGGATCCAGTGTTTGTAGGTCCCCAATATCTTTATTTATGAGGTCCATGATGATCCTTTCCATAGCTTTGCAGACCAAGCTAGTCAGGCTTATGGGGCGATAGTTTCCAGGATCCGTTGAGGCACCACCTTTATGGAGAGGGACCACTGTTGCTGTACGCCACTCTTTGGGCACATATCCTGTAGTAAGGCTGAGATTGAACAGTAGTTTTATGTTTGGGTTTAGCTCTTCTTGGAGTTTATGTAGGACGCAGCCGGGACACCATCTGGTCCCATTGATGCTGTGTTTTTGCTTTGGAGAGGCGGCTCTTACCTGAGCATCTGAGATGTCAGGGGCAGCACTCTGCTGGGATAGATATTTTCCCTTTTGGTGGGGAGGGAAGTTTGCGCTGAACCTGTCAGCTAGGATGTTGGCAATGTCTGTGGGTTCGGTGTATTTTTGTCATTTTGGACTAATTCTGAGCATATCTGGGAATTACCACCCAGGTTCCTAACATAACTAAAGAAAGCCTTGTGATTATCCTTAGTGTCCTGTGCAATTTTTCTCTCGAAGCTGGCCTTAGACAATTTTATGTGTGCCCGTAGTTTTTGCTAATACTGATCAGTGATGCCTTCCCTTTTGGGATTTTGCTCTATCATTTAGTAGCTTCCTCCTTCTATTGTATAGTTTGTTTATGGCTGGGGTCCACCAGACAGGACGCCTGCCTTTGGAGGATTGGGTCTTGGTTTTATTTGGGATCGCATGATCCATGCATTCCTGAAGGTGTTCATAGAATGCATTTATAAAGGATTCTGCGGTCTGGGCGCTATTTTCCACAGGCCGGGGCTTTGAAGGATTCCACCTCAGTTTTGAGGAGTGTGAAATTTGCTTTAGAGAAGTTTTTCACTGTGGTTTTCTGGGCAGGGGTGGGGTCGGGATGTGAATATCCAGTGAGATTAGTTTATGGTCTGATCTTACCAGTGAGGGATACACTTCTGGTCTGGAGCATAGAGTCCCCATGTTGGTGATGATCAGGTCCAGTATGTTTTCCCCTCTTGTGGGAGTGGTAACAAGTTGTTCCATAGCATTTGAGTTTATAAATTCTAGGAACCTTTGGGCTAGGGTGTTGGAGCTAGAGTAATGCTGCCAGTCTATGTTTGGGTAGTTGAAGTCGCCCAATATAATGGTGTTTGGAGAGACCTTCATATTTTCCAGTGTTCTCAGGAAGGCCGAGTGGGGTTCCTGGGTTTGGGAGGGTGGTCTGTAGCAGGCTATAAACTGGAAGGCAGTTTTACCCACTGTTAGTTGCACATGGATAGTCTCTGATGCTTCGTGCTTTGCCACCAACCTGGAGGTGTGGGTATCTTTGATGAATATCGATACTCCCCCATCTTTTGTGGTTCGGTCCAAGTTTTGGGGCCGAAAAGCATGGTATGAGGTATAACCTGGTAGTGCTGGGGTGCTCCTGGGAGCCCTGAACCAGGTTTCTGTTACTGCACAGATATCGATGTTCTCCATGCTAAGGAGAGTTTCGAAAAGTGCATCTTGAGGTTTAGACTTCTGGCGTTGAGTAGCATTACTCTTAGTTTCTTATCCCTTGTGATACCTATGGAGGTGGGTTTGTCTTTTGAGCCTTGCCTAAAAAAGGCACTATGGGGCAGGAAGAGCCTTTGCCAATATTGGAAAGCGCAGGGGTGACAGGTGCAAGCTGTCCCTAGCGAAGCATCGTGGCTTGTCGAGCATATCATCCCAAGCTGACAGGCATTGGATCCCCTTTGAATGACACCAGTACTTAAGCCAATTGTTGAAATTGATCATCTTGTCTTCATATTGTGGCATCATTCTTGGTGAGGGTAAGATGCTACTCAAGGTCAGGGTCATACCGGCCTGGGCTACATGCTCAGAGAGCTCCTTTATGTCTCTTTTCATGTAGTCCAGGGAGGTACGTCTCAGGTCATTCACACCAGCATGGACAATGACTGAGTCATATTTGTACTTGCCTTGGAGTGACCTGAGTGCTTGTGTTATGTGGCGGATCCTAGTGCCCGACAGGCTGCTCACTGTGACCCTCTCCTTGTTCAGCTTGGTGAGCGGGACGTCAGTGTGCCTGACGATAGAGTCACCTATTACAAGTGTATCAGGTGTGTTGTTTAGTCTTAAGGGCTGTGACTGTTTGGCACACTGGCTTTGTGAGATATGTGTTGCACGTGTTTTGTTTTGGGGTAGCGGCTGCTTGGGTGTCTGCTTTGGAGGTCTCTGCTGCTTCGGCAGATCTTTATTTAGAGCCTCCGAGTATGTTTTTGTGTGATTATGTGTTTGGTTTGCTGTCGTGGTAGGTCTATGTGAGACTGGAATTGTAGTGAGTGTGGTTTCCTTCTCCTCCTGACTGGTTATGCCAGTACTGAGTTGAGAGAGCGTAGCCTCCAGTTTGGCTATATGGTTGCATCTCTCACATGTGTTGGAATTTGTTGGGAGGAGGAGAGGGTTGTCTGTGTACATGAGGCAGTTGTAACATTGCCTCAAGATTCCCAGATTCACCAGCTGGACCGGAGAGGAGATTGACAACTGACCTTTGGACATGCTAGAATAATATTGGGAATTCCTTAATAACTGAAAACCAGGGCCAGTGGGGAGTGAGGGTGTAGTGCTTTTAATTTTTAGTGCTGACTTATATAATTGCTTTAGTGAGCAAGTGCCAGGTAACTTAAGTGCAATGTGTTACAGGTAACTTAAAAGCAAAAACGACAAACAGTAACTTTCTTTCAAGTGAAACAAGGAAATAAGTACAGTAAGCGATGCAGATATCACTAGTGATCCACAGAAGCGCTGAGAAGCCGCGTATTAGGTGGAATTAGCGTTCCAGGGAAATAACAAGCAAACAAACAACAAGCATATAAACAAAGCTAGATTCAGCAGGCCTGGATCTAGTCTATGCTACAGCAAACAAGGTGTACCAATTTCAGTAAGATACAGTTCAAATATTCAGGCACTATAAACCTTTAACCAGAAATTCCCAGCTCAGAAGGGCAGAGTCCAGCCTCTTCTCCCACAAGAGTGCAGACCACAAACCTTCTTAATGTAAAATAACTGGCCTGAAGCCCAAGTGCTTAAACCAGAACTAATGCACTTTAAGAATAACAGACACTGGGCTCTCAATCAGCAGTTCCCAACTTAGAAGGATGACAGCTACCTGTCCTGCCACCACAGTGCAAGCCACATGCCATAATGCATAAGTATTGTTCATACTGTAATAGTTGCATCTGCTTTTATATGAAATGAATGCAACAAATACATGCATATATAATTGCTAATGTATATTTAATGTCTGTTGACGTATATTAATGAATGTCTGTTGAAAAATGTTTGTAATTTGTTAGAGCTTCCCTTGGCCTCCACTGAAAAGAGTCTTTTTGACTGAAACCAAGTGAACAAACCTAGTAAACAAAATCAAAATAAATAAAAATTAATAATGAATCTCCTGTCTCTTCTTCAAAGTTTATTTGGAAAATGTTCATTAATATTTTATAATATGTATTTATTAATAATATCAGTCCCCCAGTTTTATAAGTGTTATAGATCTCTTTTTAATACATTAAATATAGATTAAACTTATTTCATTGTTATTTGTATCACTTAATAAGCATTCATTAATGTTTTACTAGACTTTGGTACCTTTTCAGTCATAACCTTTTTTCACCAGTTATGATCCAATCCATCCTTACCCAGAGTACTATCATACTTAAACACCTTTTAACTTTTGTCTCTCTTTTTAACTGTTGAACTTGTTCTTCCTACATTTGTTGGTACCCCACACACTTTGCAAATTCTTTAGTTTTCCAAGCAAATATTTTCAGAACATTGTAGACAGTGTATTTAGTTCCACGATTTTATTACTCGTTTCTTTTCTCTTAATCCTACTACCTGATGTTCTCTTTTCACCTTACCTTTACTTAAAGGGATAATACTTATTGTTATTTTTAGCTTTGTCAGAAATTGTTGAGCACTCAATCAATTCTCCATTTTTTCCAAATGTTTATATACCCTGCTCCTTTTCCTTATGAATAACACAGTTTATTTTTCTCTGACTCTTTTAGCTTGCTATTAATGCTATACGTTCCTTTTCTGCATTCCTCTTTTATTGATCATATAAATTATAAAGTATCTTCTTGTGTTATTCTGAAAGTAATCTAGTTCGGGAATTACAGAATGGTTACATACCCATATGAAGTTGTCATGCTATATTCATTATTTCTAGAATTTCAACTTCCTTAAATAATTCTGCATTTATCTTAAGTGTTTCCCCTTTTTTCCATTATTTCATGGAGCTTTCAACAAATACACTTTAAATTGCTTAGTGATCTGTGAATCCTATAATTTTAACGCCACTGTTTTATACAACAAGCTAATTATTTCGTATTCTTACAACAAAATATATACTGTTTATGTTTTTTATCTCTTATATGCATACTGCTTGGCACCTTCACTCATCATTTCCCATCTGCCTAATTGTTTTATTCACTTAATATCTAAATCTTCATTTTTGTTTTCTACCCATGCTCTGTATGATAGCTAAAATTCCCCACCCTAGTTTTTTTTTTTTTTTACTGCAGAAAGAAAACATGGTCCCTTATCATTAAATAAATAGTTAAGTCTTTCCACATTAAAGGAACATAAATGACACTCAGGCTTTTATATTCTCCTTCATACCACACTGATATTATCATTGTCCTTCCTGCTTTCAGTTTGACAATATCTAATGTATTCCCTTCTTTCATGGAAACAATATGCCTAGTGTAGAACATCTTTCTTGATCAAAAGTCCATAGCATTTTTTCAGCCCATCATATTCAAAATGTCCCTTCTTCTTCTCATAAATTCAATACCCTGCAATCAAATTATGTTTTGTCTGCAAGTTAATGGCCATTCTGATATTGTCAATCTTCTTTCCTCATTTTTTTGGGGGGGGGTTCCACTTACTAACAATATTTTAAGGACACTGTTATTTATTTTTCATATTGTCCTTATTTTGTTTTCATTCTTTTCCTGACCACATTGCCTATGGAATCAGACATTCATTTATAAAGTCCTTTCCTTCCCAGTATCTTCTTCATTCCCTTTTAACATTTCAAACTGAGTCATACATTTTATTTTTCCTCTGCTCCCAGTGCTTTCTAACTTGATGCACTAAAGGTGCATGAATGCTTTTTGTTTTTTATTCATGATTCTCATTTATGTTTATTTCTGCTCATTATGTAACATTTCACATTCAGACACAATTTCAATTTTAGCAGCATTTTGCTCCTCTTTGTCTTTAGTTCACAGGGTATTACTGTTTATTTTACTGTAACATAAAAAAAATACAGTATTTTTTGTGGGAGAGGGTTAGGGTGGGGAAAGTCCTCATGCACCCCCACATCCCATGCTAATTATATATACCATATCTGTGACTGATCTACAGTGGGGAAGGACAAACGTCCTGATTCCCACTGTTCATGATCTAGCACAGAAAATCCCACTGTTCATGATCTAGCACAGAAAATCTCACTGTTCATGATCTAGCACAGAAAATCCCACTGTTCATGATCTAGCACAGAAAATCTCACTGTTCATGATCTAGCACAGAAAATAAGGCAGCACACTTGATCAACTTACTTTTCATTCAGCTGTGATTTTTTTTTTGTGAGATGACTGCATAATTTGATCACCTGAATTACACCCATATGATTCTGATCTGAGTCTTAAAGTACCTCTTAAAGTATACATCAAGACTTATTTTCCATTAGTACAAAAGGGATAAGTGGAACATAAAACAGCCAGCACTGTATTTTGATCAAATACAGAGTCCATCTTTGCTGTCAGTAATTATGTATAGAATGGTTATCTCACAAGAAAACTGCATTACATGCTTATAGGATCATAGGTTACTAGGGTATCCACCCGAAGGTCATTTTAAGCCTAGCCGTTTCATCCCAATGTAATACCATTGAAATACTAGTCAATACCTAGGACTGCATTTAGTGATGGCTGCCCATGTCCAGGAGGGATGTGGGCTCCATCCCAGGTAAGAATTTATGGTGCACCATCCACTCATTCAGGTTTCTCTTGAACAGTATCATAGAGGTGCTCTGTTTCACATGAATTGGTAGCCTGTTCCAAAGACGCAGCAGTTGCTGGGACATAAATCTGTCCCTCAAGCATGTGCTATTTAACTTGCAGGCCATAATTTCCCTGGAATGGGTGGCCTAGTCCTGTTTGATTTACAATGTGCAGCAAGTTCATTTGGTTTTAGTCTTGGATTGCTCTGTAGACCAGACATAAGTCTCCCCTAAGAAGTTTAAACAATATGGAGTATATTGACAGTGATTTTAGTCAGTCTGTGTAAGGCACACGCTAGAGCCCCTTGATCTTCTTTGATAAAAACCTCTCAGGTCTCTGAGTTCTCTCTAATTGCTGCAGGAGCTTAGTACGGTACATGCCAAATGGAGAATTATACTCAATTATGGGCCAGATAAGTGATGAGTATGGGGGGGTTATAACTTCTTTTGCTCTCGAGGTGATTACTTTACTAATCAAGTGTGCTATGTAGAAAGCTTTCCTTACTACAGTAGACACATGGTGGTCAAAGTTAAGGTCTCAGTCAACTTGTGATTCCAGGTCCCTTACCACTTCATGGGTACTTAGGGTATTCCTGTTGATTTGATAGTGTGAGGGGACATTGTTTGTGCTGAAGGGAATGATGATGCACTTCTTTGCATTCAGTTTGAGACTGTGGCTAATACACCAGTTGTTGGTCTGTATGAGACCCTGCTGGAGTATACTGACATCATTTAGGGATTCAATGATTGCACCTAGTTTTTAGTCATCTGCAAGCTTGGTCAGCCACAACCCCTTACTTTTGACGTGAACTTCTGAGAAGTATATACCAAGCAGTCTGAGGCCCAGCACTGACCACGGTGGCACCCCACTGGTAACAGGTCTGCTGGTTGATGTGGAGTAACCCACTTTGATAGTGTGTTTCCCATTTGTGAGCCAGTTGGCAACCCATCTTACAAGAAAGGGGTTTACATTCAATTTGCTAAGTTTATTGGTAATGCCTGAATGTGGGATTGTGTCAAAAGCCTTTGCCAAGTCGAGGTATGCTGTGTGCATAGATTTTCCCTCATCAATGGACTTGGTGGCATTTTCAAAGAAATTCACCAGATTTATCAGGCAGGATCTGCCCTTCACAAAGCCGAATTTGGTAGGATCTAGGGTTTGGAGGTCACGTATGTCTTTATTTATGAGGTCCATAATGATACATTCCATGGCTTTACAGATGAGGTTGGTCAGGCTTATGGGTCTGTAATTCCCTGGGTCTGTAGCTAGGCCACCTTTGTGGAAGGGAACAATTTTAGCTGTTTCATTGACTATCACTGACAGACTGCCATAACCTCAAGATGATTGAGCACAATACTAATTACCAAAGGCTGGATTCTAGGAATCTAAATGTACGGTATACCTATACATAGGCAAATCAGCTGGTTAAGGCCATTTATCTAGAAGATGAATGAGGAAGGCTAATGTTCTTCCATGAATTTAATAATTAAACAATATCAGACAGTAATGACTCCAGTTTCCTCATTCACACCACTTAACTTCAGTTTGGCCCGATACAGAGAAGTTAATAGAGTTTCACATCCTTAATTTAATCACAGAATGATGTGTAAATCAGTTATAAATCAACTTCAGTAACTAACAGGAAAGTGAGAAAAATACAATGAGACAGCTGGTGTATAGCATTGTGAATACATCCAGTCTAACATTTTTACTTTTGTTTTGATCACTCCATTTGTTTAACCAAAGCAACACAAAAGGTTTAACAATAATTATAGATATACATATAAAATCTTATGCAAAACAGTTTGATTCCACAAAGGGGTGATAAGTTGTCTGAATGACATCTAGGTAACCTCAAATACTGAAATCAAATTAGATTATATGGATTACATGGAAAAAAGAACTATGCAAACTGGATCCAAACAAAGCAAAGGCGAGATGAAATTAGTAATAACTTGAAAACACTTCAACAAGAAGTACCATTATATGTATTATTTACTAGGTATTATAAATACAGAGAGATTCCTTGGGATTGGAGACATGCACCTATTGAACCTGTCTTTAATGGAAAGGGGAGTAGGACAAACCCAGATTCATACAGACCCTAAAGTCTACTTTCATTTATGTAAAATCATGGGGATAGCCATAACGGATAACTTATAGTCAGTTCTGAAAAAAATTTAGACTTGGAACCATATATCAGCATGCATATGGAGAAAATAGATCTGTTACCACCTGTAACATGATGTTTTATAACAATATAATAACAGCTATGAATGAAAAATTGTGCTGTGATGTAATTTATATAAATTTAACTTCAGTATTTGACACTGTCATACACAAAACACCGATCAATAAATTAGAACTAGGTATTGATGTACTCTTGTTAAGATGGATAGTTGCATGGCTCACAAATAGGACTTGGGCAAGTATCATACAGCAAAAAACACTCAATATATCTTCATGATTTTATACCACTCAGCTAATGATCTCATAGAGTTACTAGATGCAAGTATTTCTACTAAGAATGACACTATGCCTTTTCCTTCATCCATGGTCAAAGGATCCATTACGCACTGCAATCATGAGAAACATGGTCAAACATTAGGCAAAGCCATCAGAATATGGAAGATAATTGTACGCAAAATCTTTTCAGTCTTTTTGGTCATGAATATTTAAGGATTCATTATAACCATATGGCTGTTCAAATGAATTAATACTGTGCTTTTTTCAGGTGGAAAGCATGGGACATATTTTCAAAGCAAACAAGCAAACACATAAATATAGGTCTTCAGAGCTTCAAAATAATTTTTGAATTCTGTTAGGTTGCATGGACATTACATTAAGTGGAAAGAGGAAGCTAGTAATAAAGGCTTATTTCTCATTCTACTGACATGTGGTGATTTGTCTTTGTATAGTCAAGAGCTGGATAACCTTAGAAGCTTTTGAAGTGCATACTAATGGGAATTATTTGACAGGCACAGAGATGGATAACCTTAGAGCACTGGAAATGTATACTGTTAGAACTGTCTGATAAGCATAGAATGCTTGCTTTGTGTACATGGTTACTACTATTAAAGGTTTGTATATGTTCCGTATTAATACACACTGTGTGTTTATTTGGTTTTCTTCTTACAAGTTGCATATGTCCTTGATTTACTGAGTTGATGTACTGAAGTCAAAATATTGTTAATGATATTAAAAACACACAAAAAATATTTTGCATGTTTACAGGTGACATTTTCAATCTATATTAAATTATAAATTACCAGAAGGGACTAGTTACATTATATTGTTTACTGAGATGCTTAAAAATCCCTTTAGGATCGTTGTGCATTAATGATTCACTTCACCCTACTAAAACAATGCACACATTGAAAAATGTCCTAGTATATTACTTTCTTATAGGAACCATAGTTTTCTGACCATGAATATCAAAAGCTCTCTCAACAAGTATACTTTCTAATAGCTGTATTGTTACACTTTTCAGGAGATCACAGAAGGGTAGAAGCTTCTTCAAAAAAATCAGTAAACATTCCTAGATATGATCAGACTACAGATTAATAGTAAAACAGTACTAACAATGGGACTTAGTAACCTTGTATAATTTCAAGGTTATACAGCCTTGATGTGCCCTGTATTAAGAAGACAGTTTCAAAAGACATAGAGTAGTATCTCTCATTTTTGTTGAGTATTTACAATGAATGTCATTTTCACTTGAACTTACCAGGTGCTGCCTACGGAGTCGCTATTGCCAAATGCACTGTAGGAACCATCTGGGTGCTTAAACATTAGTTCTCTTTGGTACCCTGGGTGGGAAGAAAGGTGGCAGTTTAAAAGGTCATGTTCCATCATGTAACTCCTAACCATCAATTAAAATCTTGTTACTTTTAGGTATGAAAAATGACAAGACAACACAAATTGCAAGTATCTTGTAAGTTAAGAAAAATTACAGTCATTTTATTCTATGAACACAGTGCAACTGTACTTGAAGCAGAGTTTCTATATTATGAATTGGACAATAGCTTTTGATTTCTTATAATTTTTTAGTATTTCCAAACTGCCCTTACTTTTATCATGCCAAATATATAGCATAAGAAAATAATATCCAGACAATTTATCTTCGATGAAACCATATCTGTACTGCTGATTATATATTAATATATCTAAGGGTGGCCTAATGGTTAAGGTGTTTGCTTTATAAACACAAGGTGCAGGGTTTGACTCTCACAAGGGATAATTGGCTAGGCATAAAATGGCTCACAAGGGCAGTTAGCTTAGTACTAATCTATGAACCTATAAAATAAAGGAGGATATTTTAGTGATTACGTTATGATTAATTTTCCACATAAAAGTTTTTAAAGCTGCCTGGATCATTTCTAGAGTTCCGTATATGCATAACTTGTGTTACCTTTACCACATGGTAGCCAGTTTTCAGCACTGCAAAGATGTAAAAAAGTGTATCTCATGTCTCCGGATTTTGAACACGCTTTACAGAAATCATGTAATGTTTTGGGGTTTTCCATATAGCAATGTATCTTTTACTTCATACAAAAACAAGCATTAATTGAATACATTCTAAATCTCCTTTATACTTTTAACTAATAGAGTTTAGAAAGTACCAGATTAGGACTGTCCAACTTTTTTGGCCATGTACCACTTACCATACAGTTCAGAGGCCACATACCATATTTGGTGAGGTTTGGGGGCCACATTACCATGTCCAGTATGTATATGTTGCTTCAAAACAGTTTGCTGTAGAACATTCTCAAGTCCAAATAAAATGCTTTGGTGGGTCAGATTGTGGTCCTATGGCCACCTGTTGGACATCACTGTACTAGATTGTTATATTACTAACATTATTTTATTGCCATATATGGTGGTGCTGCAGTGGTGTTGTTGCCTCACAGTAAGACATTGTCCTGTTCGATTCTTAGCTAGAGCGTCTTCTGTGTGGAGACATGCATGAATGGGCGTACCTTCATTGAAGATTGTGCGTCAGGGCCGGCAACTCGGCACGTAAAAATCTACTGCCAATCATTAGCAGACCGGAGTTCCGCTGTGGCGACCCCTAACCCGGAAAAGCCGAAAGACACAACAAAATTTTATTGCCATATCTGCTTATCTCTTTTACAACATCCCCAACAACTTTTTCACATTTTAACACTTATCTATGGCAAATATTCACATCAACTTCGTATAGCTTCTCATTTTTTGGTCAATTTTCTATAGGTTTTGTTTGCATTAGATAGACCTTTGATTTTATTATTTGGGATTCTAAAGGTTTAATAATCTTATTTTTTAAACTGTGCTGGGACAGCCTTGCATATTTTACTCAACTGTTTCACAAAGCAGATGGTATAGAAGTTAAGTATTTTGTGGTGAGAGTTTTTGCCAAAGATATGTATCAATACTATTACTAATTATTTTTTTTGGCTTTGTTTGCCAAGAAATTCAGACTTGGTCAACAACCCTTTTTCACTGGAGGCCCGGGAGAAAAGTTCCAGAAATTTTCATAAGTATTACAAAAATGTTACAAACAAAACATTACATATGAATTATATCACAGTTTTAACACACTTATACACAATACATTAAATGGTGAAAGATAACTATAAACTGCTGTCATGGGGGTTAAGAGATAAGTTGTGTACAAAAGTTTTGCATTACAAACAAATGTGTTTTTATTATGTTGAGGCTGTCATAACATAGCTAGATGAGAAGGAAGAAAAGAAGAACATGTTATGAGAGTTTCTGAAGGAAGACATGATGAGCAGGAAGGCAAGTGGGAAGAGAGTAGTCTGTTTAGCTTGTGATACAGGGTTATTAGAGTCCAGTGAAGTTGAGGGGCACTTGGACTACAGTAATAGTAGTGTGGCATTACAGAAATAGAAGAATATAGATAAATGTGACTGACACACTAGAATAGAGCAAGATAAGTAGAAAAACGTGCCGGTATGTGGAGAAAAAAACTTGGAGTGAGATTAGCTGGGGGTTACGCAGAAGCAGGAATATTTATTTGTTATCCGGATCCTGAGTGATTCAAACAAGCAGGTACTAGGTATAGATCTAATGGATATAGGTATAGCATTCCATAACTTAGCAGTTGTACAAGCATATAAAGAGATACCTGCAGTATGCTATGATTTGGTTAAAGTAGGTAAAATTTTGTCTTGGGACTTTAATGCTCTAGTTAGGGTGTAGAGCTGTATCCCATTGTTCAGAGGTGAGTAGTTTTCAGGTCTATAAATTAAGTTGTTCACTACAGCAAGCTGAGTTAGTGATAACAGGTGTGGTACTTCCAGCCAATTCAGTTCTTAAGGGCTAGACAGTGATGCTCTCCATAGTGATGGTTAGTTGCAAATTTGGCAGTTTTATAGTAGTATTACTGTGACTTATTTAGCATTGTAGTTTGAAGGTTTGTGAAGACTGGAGCAGCACAGAGTAGGGATGGTAGAAGGAACATTTAGGCTATATATTCCTCGGCAGTAGTATTAAGGAAAGCTTTTATTCTACAGAGTGACCCCAATTTCTGGTGATTTTTTAAATTACCTGGGATATATGGTGATCAAATGTCATCTGGTCATCAATGATACCTAGTAGTTTTGTCTGATTTACAAGCTCAATAACTGTAATACTGTCAGAGGTAATAGTAAATGTGGGGTCCTGTGCTGATAGTTCTTTTGATGTAAAATATAATAATTTTATTTTGGGGGGGTTAGGAGTAGTCCTGCACCATTTAACCAATTTTCAACAGAAGAGAAGGATTGCTGACAGAAGACTTAGAGTTTAGGGAAAGTTATTGCAGGATAGATCAGGTGGGGTCATCAGCATATTTTTACTATGCTGGGATCACAGGCAACAGTGTGAAGATCACTGATGAAGACAACGCCCCTGTGATTATTTAAAGAAGAACTTCCAGTCTGCTGCTGAAGGTGAATTTTCATTTTATGGTTATAATTTTATTGTCATTTCACCAAAGGGAACACAATTTATTATTGGCATACCCCGTTATAATGTACCATAAAGTACTATTGCTAATTATTGCACACCACTAAGTAGGTTTTAATGTGAGGATAAGAATTTGTTCTGTTTGAGATATATGAGTTTCCATGTGAGTACCGATTCTACTTCGAATTTTATATACATAAAAAATAACAATATGTGCTGGTTATTTTTGAAATGAAGTGTATCCTTTATCCACATCTCATGCCATAAATCATAATTAATCTCACATTTGATGTTTCACATTTTGTGTTCCCAGATAACTAGTAGTGACTGACACTGTAGCTTCTTTCTCTCATAAATTGTGTTTTTTGTAGAAAACATAATCTGACACAAAACATGATATAAAAATCAGAAGCAAAAGTACTAGGCCCACTAATAGTCATTGTGCTCTATTTTTGCCAAGTAATTCATTTCACCCAACACATGGCTAGAGAAATGTTGAGTGCAACAACTTTAAGGTCATTAGATCAGTTGCTTCTGCGTGTTCTGACTCATTCCAACATCACCAGTAAGAGCATCACATTGGGAAAAAAGATGGTCAGAATACTGCAGGTCCAGTAGCAGATTGCTGGTTGTTGGTTCTAATGGATTAATAATCAGGAAAATCTGGCTTATTGCTGATATGGAAGATAGTAAGGCTAAAAGGAACTGAAACAGGACAAGGCTGGACTTAATGTCTTTCACTGCTGAATCAACACTATAAAGCCATTCTGGCAAGGCTGTTTAAATTAATCAGTTATCTGATCAGAAAATTATAATTTCAGCATTTTACTGATTTTCTCCAGATGTGACCTGTTGTGAATGTGTTATCACTGAATATACCTCAGCAGATGACAGTGTATATCTTCCTTGTTCAATAGTTTGTTTGGCTGAAGTTTCACAGTGGTCTGAGTAAGTCATGACATGGGAGTAGTTGATGAGGTGCTACCTTTGTAGAATAGTTTTTGGCAGATGACGTTACATTTTGTGGCTATCACCAAAAAAAGAAGAAAAAAGGGTTGCAGTGAGAATACCACTGCTGTTACGTCTCTAACTGATCCTTTTCCTTGATGTTGTGCTAAGCTCTACTGTAACAGTCCCTCTTCCTCAAACATTTGCTTCATACAGCCTTATTGCTCCTTGTAACAATTTTGGAGGTGATATCAAGTAAAATCCAAATGATTTTGGCATAGTTCTAAACTGTCCCTGATTTTGCATAATCTCCCTGGTTTTTCCTCACGTTGTTGCCTTGTCCATCGATTTTTTCATTGTTTTTGGTAAATCACTAAGGATTACAGTCAGTCATAGGTTCATATGTTCATAGGTAGGTATTAGGCTATTAGCTCTAGAGCCTATACAAGCCTAGCCATAAGGATTCCCTGACAAATATTTACTTTCCAGGACCCCTGTCTAGCAGGGCTACTGATGTGATCCCCAGGGTGAATTTCCTATCTCCCATCCAATTGTCAAGGTTCCTCTTGAAGAGGGCCATTGAGGCACTCTGCCTGACATGTATGGGGAGCCTCTTCCAGAGTATTGGGAGTCTCTGGGTCAGGAACCTATCCCTCCAGCATGCTCTATTCATCATGATGACAAGGTTAAGATCCCTGGACCCTGTGGCTTAGAGGGATTGGGATTTCTTTAAGTGTAGTATGTCCAAGTACTCTGGGTTAGACATGGCCATGTATGTTAGGCAGAGATCGCCTCTGAGTAGGCGATATGTGACAGAGAATAGCTGGAGTTTCTTTAGACGGTCACCATGAGGCATCTGCTTTAGGCCTGTGATTCTTTTTGTGAGGTATTTCTGCGGCCTTTCTAGTTGCTGAAGATGTCTTGTGAGGTACAAACCAAACATGGCATTGTATTCTATAATGGGTCTAATGAGGGATGAGTACAGAGGGACAATGACCTCCTTTTTTTTGGATGAAAAGCCCTTAGTGATGAGGTGTGCCACATAGAAGGTTTTTCTAACTGTTGTGGCTATGTGGTTATCAAAGGTGGGACTGCTGTCCACCTGTGTCCCTAGGTCTCTTATCACACTTTCAGTGTTTATTGTACTGCCACCTATGTGGTAGTTTACAGGAGACAACTATACATTTTTTGGCATTTGGCTTGAGCCCATTGCTTTGGCACCAGGCATCTGTTTTGGTAAGGCCCTTTTGTAGTATATCCACATCATTTGGGGATTCAATAATGGCTCCCAGCTTACAGTCATCTGCGAACTTTGTAAGCCAGAGTCCCTTAGTGTTGGCCTGTACTTCAGAGAAGTAGATGCCAAACAAGAGTGGTCCCAGGATAGAACCCTGCGGTACATCACTTGTCACTTATCTGAAGCTGGATTTGGACTTGACTACTTTTACAGTGTATGTTCTGTCAGTAAGCCAGTTTGCAACCCATCAACTGATGTAGGGGTTAATGCCCAGCTTAGTAAGTTTATCTATGATTCCAGAGTGGGGGATAGTGTTGAAAGTCTTGACGAGGTCCAAGTAGGCTTTGTGAACCACCTTTCCCTCGACCACGGTTCTGGAGACTGATTCGAAGAAGTTGATCAGGTTCAGGAGGCAAGATCAGCCCTTCACAAACCCAAACTGGGTGGGGTCCAGTGTTTGAAGGTTGCCAGTGTCTTTGTTTATAAGTTCCATGATAATATGTTCCATGGCCTTGCAGATCAGGCTCATCAGACTGATGGGACGGTAGTTCCTGTGATCCAAAGTGGATCCCCCCTTGTTGAGTGGGATGACTGTAGCTGTGCACCACTCTGTGGGCACGAAGCCTGAGATGAGGCTATGATTAAACATGACAAACAGGTGAGGTGCCAGTTCATTTTGTAGTTCATGCATTACACAGCCCGGGATGTCGTCTGGTCCCATGGATGCTGTATTCTTGGCTTTGGAGAGTGCAGTTTTTACCTGAGTGGTCGTGATTACTGGAATTTGCCATTCTTTCAGTATTGAGATGGGCCCTTTAGGGGGTGAGAGGGGGGGTGAAGTTGTCACTGAATCTATCTGCCAGGATATAGGGAATATCCTTGGGATCAGTATATCTAGTGCCATTCTGCTGTAGCTCAGAGCAGATCTGAGTATTGACATTTAGATTGTTGACATAGCTATAAAATGCCTTGTGTTTGTCTTTGGAATCTTTGGCAGTTTTGTTTTTATAACTATCTTTGGAAGATTTTATGAGGGATCTCAGCTTTCTACTGAGGCTGTTGAGGGAGTTTTTTGAATCCTGAGTTCTTCCTCTTTTCTGCAACAGTTTCTTCCTTCTGTTGTACAGCTTGTTATGGCAGGAAACCACAAGATTGGCTTCCCTTTTTTAGAGGACAGCATCTTGGTTTTATTTTGGATGGCTCAGTCCATGCATGAGTGAATGTGCTCATAGAGCACCTTAGGGTAGGACTCAGCAGTTGAACCTCCAGTTCCCATCTGCATGGGTGTCATGAAGTTTGTTACTTCTGACTTGAAAAGCATGAAGTTGGCTTTGGAGAAGTTTTTTTTACAGAGGTTTCCTTAAAGGGGAGGGGGGTGGGATGCAGATATCAAGGGTGATTATCTTATGGTCTGATCTGACCAACAAGGGGGTGCAGGAGTGGCCTTAGGTCAACTGGTGCCCTAGGCAAAAGGGCATTACAGCACCCCCCACCACACCACCCAGGGTCCCCATCCTGGTCTACCTACACCAAATAAATACTGGAAAAGTGTCCCTACTAAAGCAGTGCCCTAGGTGGCCGCCTAGTTGGCCTATGCCTAAGGCTGGCTATGAAGGGGTGACCACTGGTGTGGAGCATTAATCTCCCATGTTGGTAATGACCAGGTCTAGAATACTGGTACCCCTGGTGGGACTATGAATTAGTTGCTCTAGTGCATTGGAATTTATGAATTCCAAGAACCACTGAGCAAAGGTGTTGGTACAGGAGAAGTTTTCCCAGTTAATGGCAGGGTAGTTAAAATCACCCAGTATTAGGGTGTTTGGCTGTATCTTAATATTTTCCAGTATGTTTAGAAAGGTGTAGTACGAATCTTGGGGCATAGTGGGGGATCTGTAGCAAGCTACAATTTGTATTGCAGTCTTACCTAGTGTTAGTTGCACCTGGAGAATTCCACATGCATTGTGTTGGGCAATCAGCCTGGAGGTGTGAATATCCTTGGTGAATATGGACACTCCTCCACCTTTAGTGTTTCGGTCCTGGTTTGGTGACTGAAAAGTGTGGTATGAGTTGTAGCCTGGTATTGCAGAGGTGCTCTCTAGAACTTTGAACCAGGTCTCAGTTACTGCACAGATATCAATGTTCTCTGTTTTTAGGAGAGCCTCGAGAGAGTGCCTCTTGAGGTTTAGACTTCTAATGAGTAGCATTACCTTCAGATTTTGCTTGCTTGTATTCGTTACGGTGGTAGTTTTGTCCTTTGAACCTTGACTAAAAAAGGCACTATAGGGGTGGCAAGAGCCTTAGCCAGTAACCTGAATCCCAGGATTGACAGGTGCAAGCCATCTCTTGCAAAGCATCAGCAGAACCCTCATTAGTTTCATACTTTTTTATTCAGAAAAATGTATATTAATGCAAAATGTACTGTTCTAATAACATTCTAAGTGAATTAAGTCACATGAATAATATTTAAAAATGGTCCCTGATTTTGGGCTTTTATCCTTTATTAATTTTATCTGTGTCCCTGATTCTTGAGTGAATAAGTTGAGATGCTTTGTTCTTGGAGAGGTTATGTTATTGGAATACCTAACCATCATCTAAAGTGTTCCATGAGATAAATTTTGGTTGTGATGCAAATGGTGTTTAAAGTAGAACAACTGCCAAATGATTCAACCTCTTGGTGAGCTAGTAAATAATAAAATGTTATACCTTTTCATTTCTGAAGCATAAGTTAAAGATTTCAAAATTGCAAAAGTGTTTGTAAGTTGTTGCCGCCGTCTGTTAGTATGAGAATGATGTGCGTTGATACAGGGCACTATATACATTGTAACATTTAGGTAAAATCCTTGTAAATAGTAAGATATATATTACTACAGGATAATATAATTACAACATATACTACAGTTAGTAATGATATTTTGTTGATTCGTCATGACCTAAATAAGTTTAGCAGTAAAGGTATAGCATTCCATGCCAATATACTTTTGAAAGTAGGCTTGGCAAAACATGGATTAAAAGAAATTGCCACTTCCAGTAAAAAATACCCAGAAAAGGCTAAAGGATACACTATTATTTCAACAATTCAAGAATGTTAACACTTTTAAACAGCATCTTGACTGTAGAGATACTGGGTTCAAGGCATGTGGATTTGGATATGACCTTCCTGATTTGTCACTTGTTATGGTTTCAGCTGTTTATAAAACACTGAAAGATGTCCTGTAACAATACTTACACTTGTATTGTGACTGTAGAGCAGAAAGAGAAAAGGAACAAGCCTTCTTTTTCAGAAATATGAGTATAATTCCTGTCACATGTGCAAGCCATTAATTAGGGTCTATATCAGAACATCGAAGTATTAAAACTTCAAATGTTCTGATATCGAACACTATTCAGTGAACATTAAGAATAGCGAAGCTGCAGAACAGCGGATTCTTTCCTCGGGAAAGAATTTGGTTGGCCATTTCTGTGGCTTTGCTATTCCTAGCACTGTGGTGGAAAGTTACGGGCTGGGTTCAGGTAAGTGTGCGATTGTTTGTACGTTAGAGTTAGGGGCAGGTTAAGTGAGTTAGGGTTAGGGTGCAGGTTAGGCGTGTGTGCGATAGTGACGGACTTTAGGGTTGGGGCGGTTTAAGTGAGTTAGGGCGCGGGTTAGGTGAGTGTGCGATAGTGACGGACCTTAGGGTTAGGGTTTGGGTTAAGGTAAGTGGGTAGATAGTAGTGTATGTTTAGTTTAGTGTAGCGTTAGATGTAGGAATTTAAGTGTATGTGTGTGGTTGCTGTCTGTTTGATGCGCTTGTGTTGTGTATATGTGTTTTGGAGCAGCAAATGTTTTCCATGGGAAAAAATTCACTGTTCTGAATATATGAACAAAAGTGTACATACAAAGCACTGGATACCTTTGCATACAAATATAGAAGCATAAATTAAGAAGATAAACAGCAAAGGTTTGGCTCCACAATATTCATAAACCATCAAATACTCCACCAAGTTGTAATGTAGTTGAGCAGCTCTCTTTATTCAGCACAAGCGCTTTCACAATAGCTTCATCAGGTGCATGTGTATAGAATGCAGGACACACCTTATATATTAATTAATTAATATCACATGGCCATTAAATTTAAAAAGACAGTCTATCTTACAAAAATATTTATAAAACATTATCTAAATCAAACTTTCATCAAATAATTATTTAAAAACATTTAATATATAGCAGACAAATAGTATCTTTCATTTACACCGTCTAGATAAAACTCTTTTGGACAGGATTGGTTTTATAGATACAGATTCATTGAGGCCATGCCCAAAATTAGCCCTAAGCCTCACTATCCATTGCGCCTCAATTTCTTCTGTCCTTACTCTAATATTACCTCCCCCAATGTTTGGCATATTCATAGCTAAAACTGTAAATTTAAAAATATGCTGCATATCTGTAATAATCACATGTTTAGCTAATGCATTTATACTATTAAATTTCCTTATATGGTATAAATGCTCCCTTATCCTTTCCTTTAACTACGGTCCGTTTTGCCCACATAAAATTTACTGCATGTACAGCAAATAGCTAAATAAACCACATGTAACGTGTCACATGTAGCTTGTGTTCTAAGACTAAAAACTTCACCAGTATCTGGGTGTCTAAAAACATTGTCTTCATATATATACATGCAATAATTACATTTACCACATGATTTTGTGTCTCCATTCAATTGTGC
The DNA here is from genome assembly GCF_019279795.1 of Protopterus annectens. Classification (NCBI taxonomy): domain Eukaryota; kingdom Metazoa; phylum Chordata; order Ceratodontiformes; family Protopteridae; genus Protopterus; species Protopterus annectens. Next base: position 142,116,239 of record NC_056741.1, read on the forward strand.
AGATGGAACTTTGCTATAGTGATATAATCTATCTTTCAAGGATTTTTCATTCCTAAACGAAAACTGAGGCTTATTGCCTACTATATCCCTTATGTGCTCATCAGTCATTAAAATATCCCAATGTTGATTAATTAACTAGTATACGAAGTAACATCTCTAGTGTAACTAAATGAAAAATTAAGTCTAATGTTCATCGTGTTTCACTGTTGCAGTCATGACTGTAGGGGTTCTTCTCTGCCGGGAGGCAGCCCTCGGTCGGCCAGAATTCCAAAGTCTGGGTCCGGCGTCAGCTGTTCAACCACGCTCCCTGACATCAGAGTGCCAGGAGTACAAAGCTGACAGCCGACACCATCTTCTCCAGTCTTTCTTGCCGTGCGGTGATAGCCGGTCGACTGACTCCTGACGATTTTTTCCTGATATACTTCGGTCCAAAGATTTTCTTCTCCACTCAAAGCTAAGTACCCCGTTGGGGAAACTTTTTTCTTGCTCCACTCCGATGTCAGAAAAAGTTAATAATTGTATTTCATGTGGGAAGCAAATACCTCATAAGGATTTTCATTCTTACTGTATCCCTTACTTAGGCCCTGACCACGACGTAGCTAGTTGTCGGTTTTGTGCTAGATTCAATCAACTTACAATTAAGCAAAGGTACGATTTTGCTTTTCATTACTTCGGTAGGCGCTTTAACTACAAAATGTCGTCGGATACGGTTCCGGCTACCGGAGTTCACAAATGTCGCAAGGATAAAGACAGGCCTCCGAGGTCCAAATCTGATGATAGCGCACAAGCGGAGCCAGCTTCAGGTTCGGCCATCGTCAGTGAGGCGCTTTTGCAGCCCCTGTCGTCGGCCATTTCAAAACCTATGGCCGAAACGGACTCTCATGAGAAGCCAACCAGGCCTTTAAATATTTCTGTTGCAGGACCTTCGGACAATGCTCCTTCGGATGGGTCCGGAGCCGCTGTGCAGGTACCGGCTTTCGAAGGGGTTTTATATATATAGGGTTCCTATTAAATGATTGAAGCCACATTATTTCGAATGCGTCTTGATCGAACTTGAAAGCATGAAAAGACAAAATAGTGAAACGGCATATAAGCAAATTCTTTCCCTGGGAAAGAAATTGCTTTACCGCTTCTGTTATTTTGCCATTTTTGTGACCCTAGTGCGATCTTGGAGTTGATATATTTAAGTAGGGGAGTGTAGGGGGTGAAGCCCCCACTTTATGTAATGTTTTACAATTTTTTTTTTTTTTTTTTTGTGGAACAGCTTTTTTTTCCCTTGGAAAAAGATTACTGTTCTAAGCATTAGTGATTGTAACCTTTTGCTTCCTTGAGTTCGATAAATCATTGCTCGCTTTTTTTAAGCATTTGATGATTTAACATAGACCTATACATATATATATATATATATATATATATATATATATGTGTGTGTGTGTGTGTGTGTGTGTGTATGTGTGTGAGACACTTTACACTTGTCTACCTGTAACTGTAAAATTCAGAACAATTCCCCAGATTCAGTTTTATTAAAAAGATCACCTAATCTCAAATCTGTTTGTATGACCTCAGTGGCCATAAACTTAAAATTATATTCATGATTGGTATCACTAACATATTTACAGTGGGTTCCTCACATCACACTGCCTAATGCTCCTAATATGTTCCCTTATCATTTCCATAAGCATCATGTTTGTCTTACCTACGTAAAAATGTTGACAGACAGTGCATTGGGCTAAGTAAACCAAATTCTTTTTGCGACAATTAGCCACAACTCTAAACATGTATTCCCTACCAGTGGAAGGATCCCTAAACGTATTACTATTGTTGATATAATCACAGAAGTTTCAACTGTCACAAGAGGTGGTACCTAGATTCAGACCAAAATCTGGATCAGCCCTGGGTCCATAGCATAATAGGTACTTAAGAGATTTTTTATTTTTAAAAGTGAATCTAGGTTCACTCCCTATTATACTGTTAAGGTCACTATCGGGCCTAAAAATATGTAATTTCCATCTAATTACCTCACAGATGGATTTAACATTCTGAGAATAATACAGACAAACTGCTTGGGCAGAACTCATACCATTCATTTCCTGTCCTATCTCAGTATTACAAACTGTTCTTGGATCTGAAAAATATGCTTTGGCTAATCCTTCCTTCAGGGTCCTCACCTCATCATTAACCTCACCTTCACTATAATCTCCCTCCCTAAATTCAGTTTTCATAGTCTGAAGATCTGTTTCAAATTTGATTATATAATTGTTAAATCATAAAACTCTTATACCTTGCCCCTTAAATATTACGGAATATATATCTGGGATGGTTATTGCTCCTATGTAAGATGTGATTCCTATGCACATTTTTCCTATATCTACTAATAATTAGTTGATGGTTCCCCCCTCTTTCAAGTCTAACATCCAGAAAACAGATAGTAGTCTGTCACATCTTTGTGGTGAAATGTAAAAATCTGCTAGAACTATGCAGATATTCAATAAACCAATTAAACAAATACTGTGACCCTCTCCAAATCAGAAAAACACCATACACAAATCTTCTATAGAATTTAATATAAGGTAGAAAATCACTTTTATATACAGAAACACTCTCCCATTGCTCTACAATGCTCTTCACATAACTGTTAGCACATGGTGTCCCAATAGCTACTCCTGTTCATTGCCTATAATAATTACTATCAAAAACAAATAAGTTATTCTCTAAGATGGTCTCAATAAACAAACAAATTAAATCTGTCTGTTTCACTTCAAAGCCACTATGGGCGGAGAGGAAATCTTTAATCAAATGAACACCTAGCTGATTCGGGATCACAGTAAAAAGAGACCAAATATCCACAGTGATGAATAAATCTGTGCTACACAAAGGCTTATCATTCAAACACATAAATAAATGAGACAAGAAATGTTTAGTGTCAATCGGAAGAGTGTCTACCTCACTAACTAATGGTCTAAGACATTTCTCTACATAGAGTGACACTGGCTCTGTGAGCCCTCCCCCCCCCCGTCCAGAAGCAATTGGTCTGAATGGAGGCTTTGATAAATCTTTATGAATTTTGGGTAGACAATGAAATGAAGGTACCACTGTTTATTTTCTACATTCAAATATCTGTAGAGATTATCAGAAATGACACCTCCCAAACAGTATTCCAATAAGGTACATTCCCAATAACTTCATAAACTTGAGTGATGTCAATCAATTCATAAGTACTAACATCATTCAACATAACATTAAGCTCAGCTCTATAATGAGCAGCACCCATCACTACTACAACTCCACATACTTTTGTGTGAACATAATGCATTGAGAGACATCATTTCATCTTAAATTAAACCTCTTCTTACCATTTCTACCACTAAACACTCTCATCAAATCATATTCCCAATTATTGCAAAATACTTCTAAACTCACACTAAGAACTGGATTAAATTCCCTAGGCCTCCTAAATGTATTATTCTTAGCATCACAGGGAAATATAGTCTGCAGCTGTAAGTTATCAGCAAACAATTTAATATCTAACATCATATTCCCAAATCAACAGTGGTTGTCCGTACAAAAGACAGACCCTTCTGCAAAACAGAAAGTTCAAACCAATTTAATGTCTTGTTGGAAATATTATGGCCTAACATACTATATCCTTCTCCCACATACATTTCAGGGAGTGATTTGTGGAGTCTTCTCATGGGTCCATCCTCTTTTTTTCCAGCTCCTCTTTTCCAATGGCCTCTCTCGCCATCTCCTTTCTTCTATATCGGTAATTGAAGGGCAAAAATACCCTGTGAAGACTCTGAAGACTCAGACTGTCCATATTTTGGGAGTACACAGGCTCTCTTCTTTTAATTCCCTTAACCAAGGGTTGTTCACGGGATCCTTGTGATTTGCCAGTTACTCTGTTTAATTCACCAATTGCAATCTCTTGCTGAGCACTCATTTCACACAACTGGTTGGAGCTCTCTACTCACCCTCCAATAGTCACTGCTGCTTTACCAGAAGAACTAGTTTTAATTTTTGGCCAGAAAAATACCTGACCGTTCTTAAAATCTGTTAAGTCTCTCTGAATTTTCTTAATTTTCATCTGCCCTGTACATATTTCGTATGTGGTAACTGCATTAATCACTTTGTTCAGCTTATCCACCACTCCACTGAAAACAGATCAAATAATCATTACTGATGCTCATTGAGTTTCCCAATCAAAGACAATTCAGTAAGTCTAAAATAATCAATCAGCAAACGTAAATAGACAAAGCTGGTTTGCAAATTCAATTCCTACCATTGTTTAAGTAACTAAACATGTGTAGTCCCATATGTGAGCATAGTAAAAAGTCCCATACCTCAAGGTATGATTTTATGATATAGACAAGCCTCGAAGTGATAACGTTGCCACTGCAAGCATTTAAATTCAAATAGTTCATCCTTGAGCAGTTTAGAACCTTGCAGTGTCAAAATTCACTGTATCATTTCTAGTTTGCTCACCTCCAAAAGTAAGTAGCAGCAGAGGATTATTATCTTGAGACAGCAAATGATAGACCTGACTCTTCCCTTTGCTCAAATTCACTCATTCAGAGTTCAAATTAATCTTTTCAGGGTTTAAATCTAGTTCCATATCCAAACTCCATCCCTCCGCCATGGTTACCTCCAGCGCAGGAAACAAAAAGTAGAAAAAACAGACAGCTAGCACAATGAAGATAGCCCAGTGGTAAAAAGTCAGCAAACACTGAAAACACATAAAATACCACTGTATATAGTTAGAGGTAAAAACTTTAATAATACATCACAAAACGATACAAAACAATAAGCACTTTTGCTGATATGCTCAGCTTCTTCAGACCATAACTTCAAAGTAAGGACAAATCCAATAAATAACTAAACATAAAAATTCTCACCGATAAAAACACATAATCACATCACTGATATGCAAATTAACCCCTCAATTAAAATCACTCACAATTATTTAAATAGCCTCCTAGCTCTCAGCACTGGTCTCAATGAAACTTTGCCATTTAACCCTTTACACTTGTCTGCCTGTAACTGTAAAATCCAGAACAATTCCCTATATTTGGTTTTATTAAAAATATCACCTAATCTCAAATCTGTTTGTATGACCTCAATGGCCATAAACTTGAAATTATGTTCATGACTGGAAGAGATCACAGCAAGACTGGCCCCATTTGTGGAAAATCACTTCCATAACTTTCTGATTGAGGGACCACTTGTACGCCTATAGAATGCCTGTGTTCAGTTTGTTCGCAATGATGTTGGATTTCTCTGGCATGTGCATTGCAATCAGAAAGTGTTTGGAGGCTATCACCCAGTGCCAGACCACATGAGCTTCTTGACAAAGTGGATACACTCTGGTTCCCTCTGATTGTTTATTTGCCACACTACATGCATGTTGTCTGTCTGGATTGCTATTGTTCCCACAGGAACAGAGTCTTGGAATGCTTGCAGTGCTAAAAGCACCACTCTCATCTATAGCACATTTATATGCAAGTGAGTCTCGTGATCTTGCCAGATGCCTTGAATTGTCTTCCCGAGAAAATGCCCCCACCCCCATTTGGGAAGCATCCATGCTCACCATGGCCAGAAGTTGAGGAGAGATAAAGGCACAGCCTTGAGGCACTAACGGTGAGTGAATCCACCATAGGAGATCTTTTTTGCAGGGATTGGTTATCATAATTTTGTGAGACATCGAAAGTTCCAAGATTGACCACTGAGCACATAGCATCTACTGGAGAAGTTTCATATGGGGACGAGCTAGGGGAATTAGTATGATGGATGCAGCCATTTTCCCTAGGACCTGAAGAACTAGTTTTGTGGTGGCTTTTGACTTCTTTATTTGTATTTTGACAAAATGATGGAGGTCATCTACCCTGTCTTGTGGTAGTCTTGCTATTTGTGTGGTAACATTTATTTCTGCTCCTATGAACAGTAAAGTTTGAGATGGCTCTAGCACAGAGTTTTTGTAATTGATGGTAATGCCTAGAAAGGAGCAGAGTTAAGGATGTAATTCCTTGAATGGAGTAAATTGTGCCAGTTCGGGGTGGCTATGAGTCAGTCTTCCAGGTATTGAAACACACAGAATCCTTTGCATCTCAGGTAGGCCACTACTACTGCCATACATTTGGTTAACACTCTGGGGGCTGTAGTGAGAACAAAGGGCAGAGCTCGAAAATAGAAGTGACTGGCTCTTAGCCAGAAGTTCAAGAACCTCCTGGACCACCTCTCCATTCGAATATGGTAGTATTCGTCCTGAAGATCTATAGAGCATATCCATTTGTCTTTTTCCAGAAATGGAAGTATTGACTGCAGTGTCACCATATGTAATTTGGTCTTCTTTACTGATTTGTTTAGATTGCTGAGATCCAAAATGTGCCTCCAGTCCCCTGTCCCCTTCAGACTAAAAAAAATCTTGAGTAAGTTCCAGATCTTCTCTGGTCTGTGGGGACTTCTTGGATAACTCTGTTTCTTAGCAACTTTTGAATTTCTATAGTTGCTTGTTCCTTTAGACTGGGTGGAACATCTGGAATCACTTTGGTTTTGGGAATAGGAAGGGAAAGGGAATGATGTATCCTCTGCATTTTATGTCTGCACCCATTTGTCATTTGTTATCTTTAGCCACTTTATGAAAAAATACCAACTGCAAAAGTTTTGCACATTTGATTTTAGGTAATGTTTCTTTAGGAACAAACAGTACCTTCACCAATTAACTGGTGTTTTTCATGAATTAATTGTGTTAATTAATGGGGGGTCTGGTTTTAAAATCATGTGATTGTATTGAGTTGATATTTAAGAGTGTTACATTATATTTCGAGTGTTTCTGATGAAGTCTGAGGCTTAAGGCCGACGAAAGCACTCAAAATCAATAAGTTTGCTGTGGAACTTCGTTTTGGATCCTGCTTCTTTTGAAATCTACAAACTACTAAACTACATAATTATCAGTTTTGGTGGAGATATACAAAAATGTTCCTGTCAAGTAACTTGGAGATATATTGAGTCACTGAACATGAACAACTCAAGGGATTCTCATCCAGATGCTGCTTTGAAAAAAGAACTCCAATTGATGACATCTACCTTACAGGAACTATCTTTGAAGATGGATGGCTTTAAAATGACTTAGAAAACCTCAAATTAAATTCTCAAAAACAGACTGATACTCTTAAGGAGCTATTACAGCAACACCGTACAAAAATAACAAATATAGAGATTTCTCTAAATGACATTGAAGGGAGACTCAAAGAGGAAGAATTCCAAAAAGAATTTCTACTTAAACAGAATACATGGCTGCTTAACAAAATAGATGACTTAGAAAACAGGGAAAGGAGAAACAACATAAGGATCTGCCTGCAAAACACTGATGAAGAAGACATTATTTCATTCTTAACCTGGATTCCTGAATTTTTAGACTTGAAAGATGGACTTTCATTTGGAATTGAAAGGGCACATAGGGCACCGAGGAAACTTGCTTCTAACTCAACAAATACTCCACCTAGCTCCATAGTTATAAAATGTATTTCATTTCTGGACAAGGAACTAATATTAAAATCTGCTTGGAGAAAATCACCCTTAAAAGACAATCAAAGCCTGATAAGGTTTGACAATGATACTTCTTCCAGAATACTACAACAAAGTAAAAATGTCTGGCCAATAATAAAACTGTTGAAACAAAACATCATTAAAGCACAGCTGGCCTTTCCAGCCAAGAAAAAAATACTTTTTGCCAATGAGATGAGAACCTTTAATGACTTAGAAGAAGCTACTATATTCATCAAAATCAACATAGTGTCTATTCCCAAAAAAATGGAATGGATGGCCCCTACTCTTAAAAGAATAAAAGAAACAAATCCTTGGCTGATGCTAGAAAGAAAAAACAAAAAAATGATTCAAAGATAGCTGTCCCAAAAAAATAACTATTACAACTACAGTTCTCAAAGTATCAACTGATATTGTACATCACTTGTCATCTGTTTTTATTTAAAAAGGAGGGTTTCTTAAACAACTGAGAAACAGTAATGATTTATTCAGAATGTTCAAAGAGTCCAATAATTCTTCACAAACAAAGGTAGGTCAAGATGGGTTACTATTTATATTATTTATAAGCCAAATAAAGCAACATATAACACAAACATAGAAGTTTCTGTTCTCCTACATGAACTCAATGAATACTTATCTTGCTCATTTTCATTGATTTTACTGATAATTAAAATGCACTAAGTTCCATCAATGTCCGCATAAAACAAACTTTATGCTTTTTAAGTAAGTTAGCAACAAACAAAGTGACTACCTAAATGCTGGAAAACAATGAAATATAACTTCTGATATATCCAATAAAAACACTGTATTATAAACTTTAAGTATAAATATTATTTATATTAAGTAATACGTTTTGAAAGACTTTATCAATAAGGGTGAATATGTTAAATAACAGTGCTATAATCTTTTACTGAGGTTTTATATATGACACATCCTACTTTACTGTGATTGAATTGCTTGTCATCTATCTTTCATGTAAATATTAATTGCTTATACGATACGCAGACATTTATATCGTATTAGGATTCTGTCTAATCTACAATAGTACTATATCTGTTCAAAATAATGTAAATATTGCTTATTCCTATTACAAATATTCTCCATATGATAATTCAATTTATGGAGCTCAGATGTTCTGGACTGTCAAGGTATGAGTGATAATCTGATGGACTTAGGTTTATCAATCAGATTAGGAATGATTTTCATTCCATTACTAGTGTGGATCGTAGTTTTGTTAACATTTATTAATTTAAATTTGTTATTTCACAAAAACATTTTTAGTATACCTGGCCAAAATATTCCTTTATTGGTAAACACTCAAATTATAAAACTGATAATTTCCTTTAAAAGCTCAAACATATACTTTATAGTTATCAGAGGAAAATGTTTAATAGTCACAATAAAACAAAAAATACATAGTATAAATAACCTAAGATGGATTTAACTTTATTATTTTTAAATACCAATGGCTTAAACAATCCTAGCAAGACATCAAATCTACTAAAATATTTAAAACTGAACAAAACACAAATTGTCTTCCTTCAAGAAACTCATTTCAAAACAAATGACAATTACAAATGGAATCCTAAGGAATATATGATATTGGCACAATCCACTTATAAGACAAAGACAAAAGGGATAACAGTTTTATGGAAAACAAATGTGATTAACACATAAATAATATATAAATATGAAGATAAAGAAGGCCTTATGGCATTAGTAATAGTTAAATATAATAACAGAATATGGACCCTAGCCAATCTATACTGGTTCCCAGGCATTGAAACAGGAACTGTTAAAACACACTTGGATTTCATTTCCAATAATTATAAAGGCAACTTAATATTAGGAGGAGATTTTAACTGTACATTTGATATTTCTGAAACTACAAATAAAAGACGGCTGAGTACATCTGCTGTATCAAAAGCTTTAAACAAGTGGGTAGAATCAGTTCATCTTGTAGATACTTTCACATTTAAAGAGTTATCACATTTGAAGATTTATCTTTGTTGTTTTCCCATCAAGATCACAGATTGTGTACCCAAACTAGAATAGATAAAATATTTGCCGCCCATGACTTACACTCTAAAATCATTAATTTCTCAATCATTCCCTACCCCTTTTCAGATCACAATTAATTGATAGTAAAACTTCAAAATGGGTACAAACCATTAATCTTTAACTTAAGAATTCCAGCATATATAACTAAAATTAAAGAGTTCAAACCCTGGTTATTATCTGAATTACAGTTCTTGGGATTCTGAACTATTAGATCTACAATCCAAACTTTTGTCAGTAAAAGCTGGAAAAAATCAAAATCATTTGGAGATGAAAAAAGAAGTTGGAAGTATTAAACAATAAATACAATGAAATTCTAACACATTTATTTATTTATTGCATTTGTTGACCGGGGAAGTCCATTGGGCCTGGAGGAGCCCATTTTCAGTGGAGGCTCGAGGAGAAAAGCTCCACATTATTACATACAATTAACAAATTAAAACATTGTAGATAAATGAATAAAATAGATGTATTACTACATGCAATTAGTTAGAACAATTGTTGATACATAAAAGTCAGAGTAGAAGAAGAAAGTAACTTAGCAGTATATGTGAGTAGAAAAAGACAATATTATATACAAGTGAGTGTGTATGATTCAAAGTAGAGGGGTGTAGAGTACAGTGTGAAGCAGGTGAACAGACTGTATCAGGATGAAAAGCTGGAGAGAGGAGCTGTGAGAAGGTACAGAGAAAGGAGTGGGAAAGATATGAGAATATAAACAGAGAGGTTCCATAGTGGGAAGTTAGGTGTTGGGATTTTTTGTGGGGTACAGGAGCATCGCCAGTTAGAGACTAAATGTAATTTTAGGGAGTTTTTAAAAGAAGCAGATGTACAGGTTGATGTGAGAGAAGGAAGAAGATTGTTCCATAACTTTGAGACAGCATGGCAGTACAGCATTTGGCCAGCTGACAGTTCTCCATAGACAGCAACATTTTGTTTTCTGACCTGAGGTGGCGCTTGGGCTGGTACATGGTCAGTATGGATGAAAGGAAAGGGCAATGTTCAGTTTGGTAGATTATTTTGTGGGCTGTAGTTAGTTTAAGGTAAGTAAGATGGTGGAGGGATTCCAGCCAGTTTAGTTTATGCAACGAGGCACAGTGGTGGGTAGAGTATTTAGAGTTTGTAGCAAATTTGCCAATTTTATTGTAACAGGAATCAAGCTTAATTTTTAGGGAAGATTGTAGGTTGGTAAGGATGGGAGCACCATAACGCAGAGTAGAAAGTAGAAAGGATGAGGCGAGGGCCTTTTTGGCAGTGAGACTGAGGAAAGAGTTGAGTTGATATAGGGTACCTAGATTTTATGGGTTTTCTTTATATTGTTGTGGATATGAAGGTCAAAGGTTAGTTTGTCATCAATGATGACACCTACCAGTTTGGTACTAGGGACGACTTCTAGGATGGCATTGTTACACAAAGTAATTGTAAAAAGAGATTTGTCAATGGGGGTAGTTTTGTGGGAGCAAATAATAAAAGTTTTGTTTTGTCTGGGTTAAGGGCGAGGTGATTCTGGGACATCCATTGCTCAGTAGAGGTGAATGCTTCTTGGGTAAGTTGCTGTAATTTGGTGAGAGATTTTAAGGAGGAGATGATAGTTGAATCGTCAGCATATTGGATGACAGAACTATGAGTAAGGGTTTGATGAAAGTTGTTGATAAATATACTAAAGAAGAGGTGACCAAGAATTGATCCTTGTGGAACACCTGTGTTGTCAGTGATGAAAGGGGAGGAAGAGTTTTGCCATTTAGAGGATTGCTGATGGTTTTTGAGATAGTTTGTAAACTACTGTAGGGTGGGGGGAAATAGATTGAGGTTGGAGAGTTTGCTGAGCAGTAGGGAGTGAGAAATGGTGTCAAATGCCTTTGCTAGATCGAGAAAGAGAGCTAAAACTAAGGAGCCAGAATCACAGACTCTATTTACTGTGTCTAAGAAGGAGATGAGGGCAGTGTTGATGCTATGTCCAGGCCTAAAGCCATGCTGAGTGGGGGAAAGCTGTTGGTATTTAACTAGATGATTTATGAGCTGTGTGTGGATGCACTTCTCTAATATTTTAGAGATAGGGGAAAGAATGGCAATATGATGGAAGTTTGAGATGTCAGAGTTGTTGCCGCCTTTATGTAGAGGAATGACAAATTATTTTTTCCAGATATCTGATATGCAGGATTCTTGAATGGACCTGTTAAGGAGGATGCTGATAGGGTAAGCTATGGAAGGGGCTGCTAGTTGGAGGTATTCTGCAGGTAGATTATCAGGAGTGTTTGTACAAACTTTTAATATATAAAGTAGTTTTTGGATGGAGGATGTGGTAATAGGTGATAATGAGAAGATAGGTATGAAATGTGAGGTATTATGGGCTGATAGTGGGCCCAATGTGTTAGGGTTGATGGGTGGGGAAGGTAGTAGATAGATTGGTGATGATGTCAATAAAGTATGTATTGAAGAGTGAAGCTAATTCAGAGGGGGGTTTATCTGGGTTTGGGCATGGGGTGTTGTTAGAATCTGGGTGGAGTAAGAAATTAATTTCTCCCCAGAATTTTTTGGGATTTTGTTTGTGCTGATCTTGAGTAGATTGTATGTACTCTTTTTTTGTTTTTACCACTAAATGTTTAGCCTGATTGTAAAGCTGTTTATATTGCATTAGGTTGGAAGGAGTTTTTTTTTTTTTGCCAGGTTTTCCATGCCTTGTCCTTAGAGGACATAACTGCTTTATGGCCTTTGCCAGCCAGCAGGCATGTTTTGATTTGACTCTCTTTAGTCTTAGGGGGGCAAGATAGTTTAGGGCTGAGAGGAATGTGGAATTAAAGAATTCAACAGCATCGTTGAGTGGAAGAATTTTAAGTGGGTTCCAAATTAAAACTAGTTTAGCTTTAGAAAAACTAAAAATGAATACCTTGTCTACATCTCCCAAATATCTACATAATTTATCCATGAGAATCAAAATACAATAAAAAGCGAATAATATTAAAAGTATCTTCCATGAAAAGAAAGGGAAAAATGTCTCAGATATAGGTGACATTCTTGATGCTTATAGAAATCACTATATGGAACATTTCCAAAAAGAAAATATACATATCGATCTAGGTGAAAAATGTTCTAATATAAAAAAAAATAACAGAAAAATTAAAACTAGATCTGCAAGCACCCATATTCTACAAAGAAATTACAGATACAATAAAAGAGAGTACAAATAATAAAGCTCCAGGTATAGATGGCATAATTATGGAAATATATAAACTTTTTCCTTCAAAGATACTATCTATCTTCCATAAAACTCTATTAGAAAGTCAGTCACAAGCTTTAATACCACCATCTTGGAGATATTCCTTAATCACACCAATCCTAAAGGAAAACAAATCCCCAAACCTCTGTTCCTCATATAGACCTATATCATTATTAAATAATTACTATATTTATGACAATATTAACTAACAGAATGAAAGTACCACTATCCAAAACAATAAATAATGATCAAACTAGATTTATATATCATAGACACACACATGACAATATTAAAAGGATAATTTATTTTATAGAGTATGTTAATAAAGAAAATAAACACTCATAATTGGCTTAGATATAGAGAAAGTCTTTGATTCGTTACATTGGGACTATTTATTCAAAATCCTAATGCTATTTGAATTTCCTGCATCCTTTGTTCATCTCCTAAAGAACATATATACAAATAATTTAGTGTATGTCAAGTTAGGTCCTTTTACCTCTGAATCTATACATATAACAAAAGGCACTAAACAAGGATGTTGCATGTCACCGATTCTATTTGCTCTGGCTATTGAACTATTGGGAGATTCAATTCATAACAATATAAGAATCAAAGGAATAGATGTTTATGACCAATACAATTCTAAAGTAATGTTATTTGCTGATGACATATGACTAACATCTAATACAAAAGAGACATTAGAAGAATTAGATATATTAATTCACAAATTTCACATGACTTCAGGACCCCATTTTAATAAATCAAAAAAAAATATTTTAAAATAAAAAAGAACTGCAGACTAAGGGGGATCACAACATAGGGAAACAAGACTCTACTTTAAAATATCTAGGGATTGAGTTATGCAAGGATAATAATGAATTAATCTCAAAAACTACAATAATATCATCAATACAATTAAAATCTCTGTGGAAAAATGGAACAAAATAATATTAACATTTGAAGATAGACTACATTTAATAAAAATATTTTTCCTGCCCAAGATCCTATATATAGCCTTGGCAATACAACTGTTACCAGAAAGGAGTATACTTAAAGAAATAAATTCATGCCTAATAAAATGTTTATGGTTTCCCAAAAGAAACAGAATAGCTTTAAAACTTTCCTGATATAGAAACATACATAAAAGAGTCAATATCTAAAAAATCTCAGATTGGATAAATCCAAGTTACTCTGCAAATTGGAAATAATTACTAACTGTAATATCAATCAATTAATTTGATTTACCAAAAAAGTTTCAAATAACAGATAAAAACAATTTGCCATGGCACATATTATGTATTAGTATGCAATATAACATACCTAAACCCACTAAAACCTGTATGATTAATTATTACATTGAGTCATTTAGAAAAATTATTAACGCAAATATAGATTTAAAAATCTGGTTTGATCTTTTAACACAATTTATAGTCACAAAGAACTTTCCACATAAAATATAGAGAGAAATTATTAATTCCTGGGAACAGAAGGGATTTGTTTGTTGGCTCCAATGTATCAAAGAACTAAAAGTTTTAGATATGCAAGTAATAAAAACAACATGCAAAATTCCACAACAGGACTGGCTAACATTACAGAGTATTCTGTCATATTCACAGGATTTAAGTGGAATAATGAACAATTCTTCATTTAAAGAAATACCTAAATTTACAAATTACATATATGAAATCATATATAATGACTTTAACATGGGAAACAGTATTTCAAAATTTTACAAAATATTGATAAACTATAAAACAACACCCAAAACCTCATATTGGAAATATATAACAAAAGGACACTCAATACAGTTAACTGAAGATATTAAAACAAATATCCTATTATCAATAAAATACACATCCGTTACAGAATACTGGAAAGTTTTTAATTGGAAATGCTTGCACAGAGCATTCTTAACCCCAGACAGAATCAGAAAAAATAGTTCTTCCATAAAAGGAATATGTTGGAGATGTGAGCAGTACACAATGCAGATTGGAACCACATTTTCTTTGATTGTGTTAAACTTAAGCCATTTTGGAATGGTATTAATAACTTTCTACAAGCTTTATTTAATGAATCATTTTATTTAATTAAGCTGTTGTATTATTAAATGTGAAGGAAGGTCCTCATTTGAATAGGTCAAACATGTATCTAGTATGGACTATACTTGCAATTTCAAGGAAGTGTATAACAAGAAGATGGAATACAAACACAATACCAACTTTGGAAGACTTCTACAGCCTACTGAATTCATAGTTCATAGTTCATAGGTTAGTACTAGGCTAACTGCCCTTATGGGCCATTTTAAGCCTAGCCACTTACCCCATGTCAGAGTCAAACCCTGCACCTTGTGTTTCTAAGGTAAGCTCCTTAACCATTACACCAACCTCCCACAGACCACAGCATTATTGGAAATTAAAATTCAAGAACTAAGAATTTATCCAAATCCATTTATCAACAACCCTTGGGGAAAAGTCTTATCACTGATTGACACTGTACAATAATTGATAAGACACCTGATAATGGATTGGACATACTTATAAAGTAACTGTATACATTAAGATCTGTTATAGTGTCAGGCTAATGCAAATAGTATACATAGTTATTTAAGATGTTATGTATAAATACTGTGGAATTCATTCAAATGTATTTGAAAAAAAAATTGAGAAAAAAATTAGGAATATATTAATATGAATAATAATAAACTTTTTTTGAAGGGGGAAAGAAGAAGATAAAATATAGGAAATAAAGAATGTCCTCTAACTAAAACGGATGTTCCTAGAAGCCCTCTAACTTAAACGGATGTCTAATAAGGTACAGAACCGGGTAAAGAAGTAAATAGAGAACTAATTAAAAGATATTTAAGAGTTAAAGAAGAAGAAGAAAATATTCTACCTAAATATAATAGTCAAAAAACTATGTACTTAACCCAGAGCTATAGCTGACAAACCTCTACACTGCATGGCAAACGAGATCTGAGGTAACAAAGGGGATGCATTATGAGTAAAGAATGAGGCCCATGAGCTTTGCTGAAGACCTCAAGCTGGAAAAAAAATGGCAGAGATGGATCTGATGCCCACAAGTGAGAATAAAGGCGAGATTGACAACATCATATACACAATTAAACAGGTAGTGAAAACAAGGTTCAGGAAAAAGAATGAAATGAATAAATTAAAAACAATAAAAAATAATTTAGGAAAATATGCCATTGAAAGAAAAGAGAAAAATGAAGATGAGATAGAAATAGATTCAGAAGTTACTGGTGAAGAAGATATAAGTTGGAAAGTGGTAAAAGAGTAAGAGATAGCAAAAGGAAATTTAAAAGTATAAGCTCAAAAGAGAAAAAGAAATGAAATGGCTAAAGAACAACATATTTGGGCTTAAGAAGATGATGTGCCTTAAATTACAGAGTAAAGAAGCTAACAATTTAAGGATTCTTTCAGTAAATTTCAATAGTATAAAAATATTGCTAAAAGGACAGTGATTCCAGAATGGTGTAAAAATGTGATGCAGATATACATACAGAATAAATATGGAATGTCAAGATAATATGGAATTCTGGTAATGAGCATTGTTCAGGAAAAGCAATTTTATGCAGAAGTGTAGTAAACATTTTAGATGTAACATTAAATAAGATGGAGAGAATTACTACTGTAGATTTAAGGTAGCAAGAAAAGGTTTAGAGACTTATAACTCTATATGCAGATGTTTCCTGTAAATAAAGGGAAATTTTAGTTCAACAGTTATTAGATTACATAGTAGTAAATTTGAATATTATAATAACATAAGACTTTAACAGTGACTTAAGGGAAAAACAAATAAGAAAGAAAATTATAAAGAATGAGAGAAGTTATAAAATATGGCAAATTGATGATATGGAATAGAGACATATGGACATGCTAAACTCTGAAACTGATTATTTTATAGCGTCTGAAAGCATAAATATAATAGAAGGAGATTCAGCAGTAAACAGATTTACAGATGATCTGGCTATATCAATGGAAATAAATGTTAATAAAGAATACAAGTAGGTAAGGGTATAAAAAGAATAAAAAATGGATTGAAAAAGGAAAGGAGATAATACAACAATGGGGAGATCATATTACTATGAAGGAGTTTTACAATAATTGGTCAGAATGGTGGATTATTTATAAAAGGACATGAAAAAGATGCATTTTTACAGTGGCAAAATAAGACAAGAAATATGGGAAAACAAACATATGAAGAAGTGTTTAAAAATTTAGAAAGTAAAAAGAAAGAATACTATGATAAAAGAAAGAATTAATAAAAATAAACTGTGAAATTAAAGGATTCTTATATGAACAAGGGTATCTTCTACAAGGTAAAATGGAAGAAGTATCAGCTTATTTAAATAAAATAGTAAAAGAGAAAAGCAGTGTAATGGGAGAAATGAAGGATAAACAAGGATAAATAAGAAGTCGATCTCAGATTCTGGAAATTGTAGTAAAGTATGTAGGAGAAATGCTTAATACAAAACAAGAGAGAGAGTATAATAAAACATGGGAATTTAAAAATTCAGAAGGGGATGCACAAGCCAGTGCATTTCTTCGTGCTGGTACCAAGCCTGGATTAATGGGGAGGGTTACATCAGGAAGGGTATCCGGTGTAAAACCTCTGCCAAATAACATATGCAGACAACAATACAGATTTCCTTCCTGGATGGGTCGAGACCTGGGTTAACAATGACCGCCACTAGTACTGTTAGCCAACAGGGTGCTGGCAGAAATTGGGCTACTGCTGGCCAAAGGAGGAGAAGGAGAAGAAGAGGGGGAAGGCATGCCCAAAAGCAGAAAGAGAGGTGGAAGGTTAGGAGTGTGGTAGTGAGGGTAGTAACTTTGAATGTTGGCAGTATGACTAGTATAGGGAGAGAGCTGGCTGATATGATGGAGAGAAGGAAGGTTGATATATTGTGTGTGCAAAAGACCAGATGGAAGGGGAGTAAGGCCAGGTGTATAGGAGATGGGTTCAAATTGTTCTATCATGATGTGAATGGGAGGAAAAATGGGGTAGGGATTATCCTGAAGGAACAGTATGCCAGGAATGTTTTGGAGGTGAAAAGATTGTCAGACAGAGTGATGTTTATGAAGCTAGAAATTGATGGTGTAATGATGAATGTTGTTAGTGCATACGCTCCGCAAGTTGGGTGTGCGATGGATGAGAAAGAAAAATTTTGGAGTGAGTTGGATGAAGTGGTGGTGAGTGTACCCAAGAGTGAGAGACTGGTGATTGTAGCAGATTTCAATGGGCATGTTGGTGAAGGGAACAGAGGGGATGAGGAAGTGATGGGTAGGTATGGTGTTAAGGAGAGGAATGCAGAATGTCAGATGGTAGTGGATTTTGTGAAAATGATGGACATAGCTGTGGTGAATATGTATTTTAAGAAGAGGGAGGAGCACAGGGTGATGTATAAGAGTGGAGGAAGATGCACACAGGTCAATTATATCCTATGCAGGAGGGCCAGTCTGAAGGAGATTGGAGACTGTAAAGTGGTGACAGGAGAAAGTGTGGTTAGGCAGCATAGAATGGTGGTCTGTAGGATGATGTTGGTGATCAAGAAGAGGACGGCAAGTGTAAGAGCAGTGCCAAGGATCAAATGGTGGAAGTTGAAAAAAGGTGATTGTGAGGTGGAGTTCAGGGAAGAGTTAAAACAGGCACTGGGGGGAAGTGAAGAGTTACTGAATAGCTGGGTAACTACGGCAGAGATGGTAAGGTAGACAGCTAGAAAGGCACTTGGTGTGACATCTGGACAGAGGAAGGGGACAAGAAGACCTGGTGGTGGAATGAGGAAGTACAGGAGAGTATACAGAGGAAGAGGCTGGTGCAGAAGAAGTGGGATTGTCAGAGAGATGAAGAAAGTAGACAGGAGTATAAGGAGATGAGGAGCATGGCAAAGAGAGAGAGGTGGCGAAGGCTAAGGATAAGGCATATGGAGAGTTGTATGAAAGGTTGGACACTAAAGATGGAGAAAAGGACCTGTACCGATTGGCTAGACAAAGGGACTGAGCTGGGAAAGATGTGCAGCAGGTAAGGGTGATAAAGGATAGTGAGGGAAATGTACTCACAAGTGAAGAGAGTGTGTTGAGCAGATGGAAGGAGTACTTTGAGGGGCTGATGAATGAAGAGAATGAGAGAGAGAGAGAAGGTTGGATGATATGGGGACAGTGAATCAGGAAGTGAAACAGATTCGCAAGGAGGAAATACAGACAGCTATGAAGAGGATGTAGAATGGAAAGGCTGTTGGTCCAGATGACATACCAGTGAAAGCACGGAGGTGCTTAGGATAAATGGCAGTGGAGTTCTTAACCAGATTGTTTACTGAAATCTTGGAAAGTCAGAGGATGCCTGAGGAATGGAGAAAAAGTGTTTTGGTACCTATTTTTAAGAATAAGGGTGATGTGCAGAGTTGTAGTAACTGCAGAGGGATGAAACTAATCAGTCACAGCTTGAAGTTATGGGAAAGAGTAGTGGAAGCTAGGTTAACAAGAGAGGTGATGATTAGCAAACAGCAGTATGGTTTCATGCCGGGAAAGAGCACTACAGATGCAATGTTTGCTCTGAGACTGCTGATGGAGAAATATAGGAAAGGTCAGAAGGAGTTGCATTGTGTCTTTGTGGACTTGGAGAAAGCATATGATAGGATGCCTAGAGAGGAGTTGTGGTATTGTATGAGGAAGTCAGGAGTGGCAGAGAAGTATGTAAGAGTGGTACAGGATATGTACGAGGGTAGTGTGACAGTGGTGAAGTTTGCAGTGGGAGTGACAGATCCATTTAAGGTGGAGGTGGGATTACATCAAGGATCAACTTTGAGCCCTTTCTTATTTGCAATGGTGATGGACAGGTTGACAGACAAGATCAGACAGGAGGCTCCATGGACTATGATGTTTGCAGATGACATTGTGATCTGTAGTGAGAGTAGGGACCAGATTGAGGAGACCCTGGAGAGGTGGAGATATGCTCTAGAGAGGACAGGAATGAAGGTCAGCAGGACTAAGACAAAATATGTGTGTGTAAATGAGAGGGAGGATAGAAGAATGGTGAGAATGCAGGGAGTAGAGTTGGCGAAGGTGGATGAGTTTAAGTACTTGGGATCAACAGTTCAGAGTAATGATGAGTGTGGAAGAGAGGTGAAGAAAAGAATACAGGCAGGGTGGAATGGGTGGAGAAGAGTGTCAGGAGCGATTTGTGACAGACGGGTACCAGTAAGAGTGGAAAGGGAAGGTCTACAAGAGGGAATTGAAACCAGCTATGTTGTATGGGTTGGAGACAGTAGCATTGACAAAAAGGCAGGTGTCAGAGCTGGAAGTGGCAGAATTAAAGATGTTAAGATTTGAACTGGGTATGACAAGGATGGACAGGATTAGGAATCAGTATATTAGAGGGTCAGCTCAGGTTGGACGATTTGGAGACAAAGTTAGAGAGGCGAGATTGCATTGGTTTGGACATGTGCTGAGGAAGGATGGTGGGTATATTGGGAAAAGGATGCTAAGGATGGAGTTGTCAGGCAAGAGGAAAAGAGGAAGGCCTAAGATAAGGTTTATGGATGTGATGCGTGAGGACATGCAAGCGGTTGGTGTGACAGAGCAATATGCAGAGGACAGGAAGAAATGGAAACAGATGATCCGCTGTAGTGACCCCTAACGGGAACAGCCGAAAGAGAAGAGGAAGAAAAATGAAAAAAGAATTGAAAAAGAAATTACTTTGTGTTAATTACATAAAGTATTTTAACATAGTTTCAGCATCAGGCCCAAATGGAATTGGATTTGAAATGTAGAAAAACTTAGAAGAATGGCAAATATATATATATATATATATATATATATATATAGGTCCACTTTGTAATTTTGAAATACTGAAATCTCGAATTTCAGTATTACGAAATCACAAAGCTGAATACTCACATTTCCAAAACCAGCAAAAGCACGAAATTCAAAATACTGAAGCACGGATATTTTGAATTTCTGCTTCTGGAGGTATGGAATGTGGATGTTTGGGCTTAATTTTGGTAAGTATATATGTGTAAGTTAGGGGTTTATTGTGTGTAAGTGTATGTTGTGACTGCTATGTGTATGTTTGATGGATTGTAAGATGTGTGTGAGTTTCTTTTGTGTTACTGTTTATGCGATGTTAGAGTTAGGATATATAAGTAGGGGTGTGTGGGGGGTGCAGGAGGCCTGCCCCCCTGATTATATGCAGTTTAGATTAGTTTGTTTGATTGTGGTGGGGGAGTTTTGTGTATGTTTATGTGTGTACTGTATGTGTAGCGTGGGTATGGGATTTTGAATTTTGCGGTTGTGTGTTTTCTAGTTTGTGAGTTGTGGTTGGGTTTTTGGCTTTCTGATTTCAAAATACTGAAATTCGAGATTTCAGTATTTTGAAATTTTATATATATATATATATATATATATATATATATATATATATATATACACGCACACACACACGGTTAATATCACTTCCCCAAATTTCAGGATGTCGAATGGCTGGATGTGCAAAGTCAAGGATCGTATGAGGCAGGAAATCGAATGATGAGCGGTCGAACGAGGATAGTCGAGAAAGTGACATACTGAGACTTTGGAGGGAGGTCATGTTTCAGTAAGGAACAGGGAAGTAGCCCATTTCCTCACTGTAGCGCAATCTTGGAGTTGGTATATTTAAGTATGGGGGTGCAAGATAGTAGAGGTGAGCTGTCAAGTCTGAAAGTGGGGAATGTCAATATTATGGAATGCACTTTATCGTGGAAACTATTTTCGACACTCTTTTGTTTAGATATGTTAGGTTTAGATGTTATTTTTTGGTCAAATGCATGTTTGATGTTATTGCATTTGACCTTATCATGATAAACCATATATATATATATATATATATATATATATATATATATATATACATGTCTTGAATGGTTAAATGAAGGTTTTTAAGTATAATAAATTATGGAGTGGGATATTAAAGTTTATATGGAAGAAAGGAGGAAAAGAAGACAAAGAATTGGAGACCTATAATATTGAACAATACAGACTACAAGATATTTATGAAAATAATGCAAAAAAGACTTGAAAATAAAATGAAATACATAATGGAAGAAAGTTTATATGGTATAAAAGTAAAAAGGTGTCAAGAATTATTACTGATCATAAGATAAATTGTAGATATTTCAGAAAAACTAGAGAATTTAAAACTTATGGTAGGTGATGTTAATAAAGCATATACAAGTAGATTCAATTTTATGGGATCTAATGGAAGGATATAATTTTAGAAATAAAATTAGGAATGCTAGTGTGTCCGCTTACAGACACAATAAAATAAAGAATTGAGCAAATGGATGACTAAGTAAATCAATAGAGGTTGGTAAATGTATAAGGCAAGGTTGTCCAGTGAGTAGTATTTTATGTGCTTTAGTCATGAATGTGGTAGTTAAGGAGGTTAATACTAAAATGAATAATGTAAAATATATTATGCACAAAGATGTAGAAATTCTGGTATTAATTACATATGCAGATGATATAATTATAGTAACTAAAAACAGTACAGGAATGAGATAAGCTGTATTTTATGTAGTTGACTGAAAATAATAGGTTTGATGCTAAATAAAGATAAAAGTAAAGGAATGGGAGATAAAGAAATAATAGCAAGTATTCAATTTACAACAAAAGATTTTATAGTGTTGGGTATAAACTTTGGTAAAAAAGTATATAATACACAATGGGAAATATTATTAAAAGAATTAAGGGAAATCTGTTTTATGGAAAACATAGATTGGCTTATAAAATGTGAATTTGATAAATTCAGTATTGTTAAATAAAAAACAATGATAACAACACAGGAGGCTCAGATGCAAAAGTTTACTAGTGTACACCAGGAGGCAAAAAAACATACAAGTACAGAGTTTTGTCTGACATGATGCAGGAAGTACACAATTTTATATAGGTTTACATTCAAGCTGTGCCCACCTTACTGACGTGGTTAGTCACAGGGCACCTACATCACTATGGGTTACAATATTTTATTCATAAGAAAAGCTGATGTTATACATTTTAAAAAGTTTTCCCATGGGAATAATACAGCCTTGCAAAGCACCTGGTTAGTTATAATGTCTTTCTGTAAATGTTACTCCTTCAAGGTTTTAGGCCTGTTTGAATACAATAGTTGGTTCAGTCTTGTTATACACTTTTTTGTTTTTATTGCAACATTACTTCAGCAGCTGTGTCTTATCTTGGTAACATTTACAAGGCCAATTATCCCAGAGGAAGGAAGAAGATTTTCAATGCTTTATACATTTAATTTCCTGACCCAGCAGATAATCATTAGTGAAAAACATAAGCTTGCTGAGCTGGCTACTGCCAGGGTCAGAGTTCAAATACACTGCAGCTCCAAAGCTTCAAGGAATTACATGTAAAATTATTTTTATTGCCATATTGTAAATAGAATAAAATGCATTATATACTATTTGCTTTTAAACTAGCACTTTATACATGTTCAAATACATATTTTTCTAACAAGTATTGATGGGTAAAATTGCTTAACTATCAAGTGTGTTTATAGTTCCAATGAAGTATGAAAAACAATTGTTAGAAGTGATTTTTTTTCATTTATTTGGAGTTTGAGATTAAATATAAGTATTATATATAAACAGAAAGGAAGGAGGATTATGTTTGCTAAATCCAGTGGTTTATGTATCATCTTTGAACTTTTACAAAGTATTAAAATGGATAAATGATAAAAATGAGAAATTAGTTTCAAAATTTTGAAACATAAATACGAAGAATTTTTGGAAAAAATAAGAAGAAAGAAAATAATAAAAAGTTTTAATGTAAAATTAGAAAATTATCAACAAAAGATAAAAATGTGGAAAATAAACACTGATGAAATATAAGATAATCAAAAAATCATGGTACAATAACATAATGAGACAATATTATTGTATTAATCCATGGGAAAATCTACCACAAGAAAAGAGTAAATCAATTAAAGAAAGAAATGAAAGGTGTAGCAAAAAAGGGGAATGTCAAGGTTTCTTATGGTGATTAGGTATAAAAAACTACTGGTAAAAGGTAATATATAATGTAAAAAGAAAAGTGAAACAACATGTTTTCACCATGGCGAACAAGAAACCACTGAACTTGTGTGTAAGAGTAAAGAAATTGAGGGATAAATTATGTGATGAGTATTTCTTTGAATATTTCAAAGATAATGATAAAAATATGAAAAAGATTGAATACTGACACTATAAAAATATAAGTAAAGAACCAAAAATAAGAACAGGTAAGAAATTGTTTTATTTAATATGGGTAATATGGAATTAGAGAATTAATGAATTCATGTTTAATGCAAAATGGATATTGTCAACAATAATGAGAATGATTTATTTATTTTATTTATTCATTCATTCATTCATTGCATTTGTTTACCAGGAAGGTCCACTGGGCCTAGGTGAGCCCATTTCCAGTGGAGGCCCAGGGAGTAAAGCTCCACATATATTACAAAAGCATGCAAGAAAAATACACGCAATATACAGTAAAATACAGTTACAAGAGAGTAAAATGTCAGAAATTAACACTAGTACAGATACATATAGCCATACTGAATTGAAGATAATATAATCTCAACAGTTCAAGTATTATGAACATTTTATACACTTGTAAATTATGTAAAATTATTTACATTGATGGTGGAGTTGCATGACTAAATGTTATTGGTTTGTAGATGTTAGTAGCTGAGATTAAGAGCTCATACAGTTGTTATGGCAAATGAAGTGGAACAGCTATATGAGTATAGTGATGGAAAGATGAAAGGATTATAGTGAATGAGGCAGGTTTTTAAAGAGGTTTTGTTTTGGCAGTGCCATAGAGAAGAAAAATGTTTTCTGAGAGATATCTTGAAGATAACAGGATTTCTTATGGTTCTGACTGAAGATGGGAGGTCATTCCAGAGTTTAGAGACAGTAAAAAGTGTACAGCATTTGACCCGCTGAGAGATTTGGTTTGTCAGCTTTCAGCAACAATTTGTTTTCAGATCTAAGGGGTCTGTTGGGGTGATAAGTGGTTAGTAAGGAGGAAAGAGAGGGGCACATTGATGGCTATTATATTTTTATGTGTAGTAGTTAATTGTAGATATGTCAGGTAATGTGTTAGTTCAAGCCAGTCTAGCTGATGTAGAGATAAGCAGTGATGGGATGAATATTTTGAGTTTGTTACAAATTTGGTGATCTTTATTGTAGCATGAGTCAAATTTGTTTTTCAGGGAGGACTGTAAATTGGTGAGCATGGGAGCACCATATAGAAGAGATGGAAGGAAAAAAGAAGAGGCTAGAGCTTTCCTTGCAGTAAAGTTTAGGAAGGGATTATGGCTATAAAGGATACCTAGTTTCTGATGTGTGTTTTTTATGTTGTTATGGATATGGAGGCTGAATGTTAGATTTTCATTGATGGTGATTCCTATCAGTCTAGAAATTGGAACAACTTCAACGACAGTATTAGTTAGGGATTGGACAGAGAATTCATTCCTGTTGAGGGGTGTTTTTTGGGGGTGAATATTAGAAGTTTAGTTTTATAGGGATTTGGAACAAGATGGTTGTTTGACATCCAAGTTTCAGTAGTTGTAAAGGCATCTTGGGTAAGACTTTGCAGTTCAGTAATGGATTTGGCAGTGCAGATGATTATGGAATCATCAGCATATTGGATAACAGTGCCATGGGTAAGAGTAGTATGGAAGTTATTGATGAATATACTAAATAAGAGAGGACCTAGTATTGAACCCTGGGGTACACCTGTAGTTGTCTTGAGAAATGTGAGCATGATAGTTGCCATCTGGTGGACTGCTGCCTGCCTGTGAGGTAGTTAGAGAACCAATTTAGGGTGTGAGGTGAGATGCCTAAGTTGGAGAGTTTGGTAAGTAGAAAGGGATGAGAGACCATACTGAAGGCCTTTGAGAGGTCAAGGAAGAGTGAGGAAACTGAGTAACTGGCATCATGAGTCCTATTTATAGTGTCCAGAAAGGATATAAGAGCAGTGCAGGTACTATGCCCCTGCCTGAAGCCGTACTGAGTGGGGGAAAGGATTTGGTTGTTAACAACATATTTGAGAAGCTGAGAGTGAATGCACTTTTCTAATACTTTGGAGATGGGGAGAGGATAGCCATGGGTCAGAAGTTAGGGATATCAGAGTTGTTTCCACCTTTGTGTAGAGGAAGAACAAATGCTTTCTTCCAGATGTGTGGTATGATGGACTCCTTATTGGATCTGTTAAGGAGTATGCTGATAGGTAGATAATGGAGCTTGCGGATAGTTGTAGAAACTCAGCAGGTAAATTGGCTGGTGTGTTAGTACAAGGTTTGAGTTTCTGAAGGAGTTTTTTTGTAGTGGAGGCAGTATAAGTTTGAATAAGAAAGTAGTTGGAGAGGTAGCTGGGGAGAGTGATGGTGGGTTGGGGTTTATTGGTGCGAAGGTGGAGGAGAGCTTTGCAATGGCGTCATTGAAGTTAGACTTAAAGAGAGGCTATCTCAGTGGGAGTTTCCTGTGGATTTAGGCAAGGGTTATTATTTGTACCTGGATGAAGTAGGGAGTTGATTGCACCCCAGATATTTTTAGGGTTTTGTCTGTGTTGGTCTTGAAGACTTTGGAAATGTTCTTTTTTATTTTTAATCACTAGACATTTTGCTTGATTGCATAGTTGTTTATATAGAGTGAGGTTGGATGGATTTTTGCTTTTATGCCAAGCATTTATGGCTTTATCTCTAGCAGACATAATTTGCTTTGTGCGTTTGTTAAGCCAATTGGCATGTTTAGTCTTAACTCTTTTTAGTCGAAGTGGAGCCATATTATCTAAGATCTTAAGAAATGTTGAATTGAAAAATTCAACATCATTGAGAGGAAGATATTTTAGTGATGTCCCGTTCATACTTTGTAAGGTTTCATTAAAGATAGTGGGGGAGAAATGAGATAAGTCCCTAGTATGCTTGTCTTAGTGCCGATTTAGAATTGGGGTGGTTTTACGTATTATGAAGGCTGGTGAGTGGCTACTAAAATTATTAGGTACTGTGACATAGGAGGAAATTTTGTTGAGGTCAGAAACTAGGATACATTCAAGAGTTGAGCCTTTGTCATTTTTACAGTTGGGTCTGGTTATATTGGTGATTAGCTGTGTATAGTTGTATAGATTAATGCTGGTAGAGGGGTCTTGATTTGAAATGCCATGCCAATTGA
Organism: Protopterus annectens; assembly: GCF_019279795.1. NCBI lineage: Eukaryota > Metazoa > Chordata > Ceratodontiformes > Protopteridae > Protopterus > Protopterus annectens. The sequence continues at coordinate 142,143,268 of NC_056741.1, forward strand.
TGTTAACATCACCTAGGATGATAGTTTCATTTTTAATATTAATAGTTGTCCAGGCGAGAATATCTTCAAGAGTTGGAATGTTATTGCCTGGGGGAATGTATAGGACTAAGATACAAAGAGTTTTACAGTTATTCAATTTTAGGAAAGAGACTAGTATCTCTGTATTGGCAAATTGTGGGATAGGTTTTGTGTATTAGATTACAGTGAAGGTAATTGGATAAATTAAGGCACACCTCCACCTTTTTTATGTGGTCTGTCTGTCCTAAGGAGACTGTAGTTAGAGGGTAGGAATTCGGCATCTTTGATGTATGGTTTTAGCTAAGTCTCTGTGATTGCAGTGAAGTCAGGTTTATTTTGGCTTAAATAGATTAGATGGTGGCTTAAATAGATTAGATGGTGGTTATGGATAAAAAGAGTGAGGGATTGATTTAAATAAGAATGTATAAGTATAACAAGAATGAAACATTCTTGTGTATAAATAAGACCGTGTATATAAGTACTGAGCTCTATAAATATGTACAGATAAATATGTAAATATTGTAAATAAGTTGTTATGTATATAAGCTGTCAAGTAAATAAAGGACTCCTACTCTTTTTGATAAGTGCCTTAGGATCTTTTAAATCCACCTGGCCTACCACCAACTCAAGCAAATGGGTACTCAGTTTAACATCGCATACAAAGGACAGAACACTCAAATGTGGGACACCCCCCTGCCGCCCAGCTTTGCACTGCAGTGCCAGGAATTCATTTACCTGGTGTGTGAATAGCACACACAGCCTTCTGCACCAAAGGCATGTGTGCTGCCTAGTGTGCTACTGACAATGGCTGACACTCTTATTCTTATAACATAGGTTCATAGGTAGGTACTAGGTTATCTGCCCTAGGGCATTTATAAGCCTAGCCAGAATGTTGGCTTTTGCCTCCCTTTTAGACTAGATTGCTGAGCCTCTGTCCAGCAGGGCCATATAAGTGATCCCAGGAGTAAATTTACGATTACCCATCCACTCATCAAGATTTCTCTTGAAGAGGGTCAGCGAGGGGCTCTGCCTAACATGGACTGGGATTCTATTCCAGAGCGAGGGAAGCCTTTGGGATATGAATCTATCCCCCAGCATGTTCTGTTTATTGTTGTGCTAACACAGAGTATTTGTTGGGATATGTCTGGTAGGAGCATGCAACTTGGTGCCCTTTAAAGTATCTACATATTTGGCCTTGTAATTAATTCACTGAAGTTTCAGATAACACATAGGAAAGCAGCTCAGTACCTTTTCACATATTCTACAACAATTACCTGCTGTAAACATATTGCTATTTGTGGAGTGTTTCACCTTGGGTGCCTCTGAAAAAAGGCCTATAGCTCAGTTGGCCTATTTCAGCCAACAAATGAAAATAAGTAGAATTACACAAATAAATAATCCATACATACTTCCCAGAGGTTGCAGTCCTGTGGGAAATGAATGAAGAATATGCATTCTCAGAAAGAAATAGCAGTTTCTTCTCACAACACTTTCCAGGCATGACTATTCCATCAAAACAGGAACTGAACTGCTAAATTTGAAACATTTATTTTATGGTGATGGAAGCTCCTGTTTGTTTTCTTGGGACATTTGGTACCTACTACTCCTTGCCTTCATAAGAAAATATATGTACTTTTGAGAATGTAGCATTTCAAAGTGAGTGAGTGAGTGAGTGAGTGAGTGAGTGAGTGAGTGAGTGAGTGAGTGAGTGATAGCAGTTTCTTTTGGATTTTGCTTTTGCTACTTGCCGATTATCTCTCCCTCAGCCAATTAATCTACTCCTTCCCTCATCACAGAGGCTAAGAACTGGTCAAGAGGGGCCATCATTAACTCCCTCCCTCCAATGAAGCTTTGGAAGTTTGCATAACTTTGAATGGGCAGAGCCTAAGCTTTTTGATGTAATAAAATTATGTCCTCACATTTTGAATAAATGTTCATATCACTGAAACACAGTAACTATTACATTTGTAGTATTTTGTAAACAACTTATAATATCTCAAAAAACATACAGGTTACATACCCACCATTAGTAGTATTTTGTTCATCCAGCAGAGAACTTTTATACAAGGCTAAGCAATTCTGTCTGTACTACTTGATTGCTAAGATATTTAGAAAAACATGAAATTTATGGCAACATAAATAAATATTATTTCAACAGCAATTAATATCTCTTTTCCTGCACCAGACAGAGATCAAATATAAACATAGCTGTGTTTGCCATTGTGTAAGCTTTAAGATGAAATATTTTAATACTTTGTATGCAGCATGGCTTTGGAATTATTAATACAAATATGAACAAGTAATATTTAACACCTAGAAGCATCAGTAGGATGTAACTACAGAAGCACCTACAGGCGTTACATGGCTGTAATGAGTTATCAGAGGTATCTAAAGGGTTATTTTTTATGAGGCATTCAGAAACTTAGCTAGGGGAAGGAAGCAGGTAATGGGCTGTTTGCAATGGATGTCTGTCATTTTCACAACATACTTTACTAGCAAGCAGTCCATCTCTCCAACCTTAAAGTATGGGAGGAGGGGGTTCCCCTGGACTCCACCAGTGTAATTACATCACTCAGCATGTCTTCAAAAACACCCATAACTCTCCTCTCTCCCTTACGTAGCAAGCAGGTCACACTTCTGAACTTCACTGCTCTCCCTCCTTGCCTGGATTCTCCAGTGTTATCAGTGCTAATCAAATCCTAGTCACCAGGGTTGCAGTCAGGTCTCCACTCTTCTGCACTATGGAGCCAGGCTAAACTCAGTAAAAATTAATGTTCATGTGTAAGCCTTACTTAATATAATACAAATAGAATTATGGCTAATTGACTCTACCAACACACATACTGTTGTGTAAAAAGTGATAATATCAACAGCTAATCTAAACTCCACCTTCTAAAGTTTAACTCAGCCTTTAGACTGCATTTCTCCCTACAGTATGGTTCCAGGGTTCTAGTATTGTGTAGGTACCAGAAACCTGCTTGTACTTTATAAAACTTTTATTTCCATGCCTTGGAATAAAAGAAAGTGAAAGCACACAAACTTTTTTAAAGCTTAACTTCTCACATATTTTGTAGAGGAATTTGTCTCTGCCAGCATGCCATATCAGAGACACAGTGAAATCTGTAGTTTACCCTTTTATAAAGGCAATTAGTCCTGCTGATGGTAGGAGCTCAGCAACTGCTTAAAAAACAGACAGAGAGCTATGAAACAGTTTTCCACTGTCTGTGTTGCAGAGAGGAGGAAAAGTTACACTGATTCACAATGGTTTCCAATGTAGCCATGCCTTTAATAGCAACACAAAACAATTAGATATGTCACAGGTTCAAAGGCAGCTTTCACCTCTTGTGACAAAATTTACATAAGCAGCACCACAGTATTGAAATGCTATGGTTTAAATACTGGTTGTTTATACTACTTCATATTTTAAAATTTTTAAATGCAGTATCAAAGATTTCCCCAACATTTAGAAAAAATCAGATCTTTTTCTTGTAAAGTATCAACACATTTACCATTTTTATGCCCCCCTCCCCACCCAAAGGACAGAACTGGCCAACTCAGGACTGCTGCAATAAGAGAAACAGGTGGCATCCCTGTGACAACTAGGTACACTGATATTGTTCATAAGAAGGTCTTGTATGCTTTTTTGTGACATCCTTCCAGAGGTCTGGTTCACAGATCTATTGGTAGAGACATCTCCTACTGACTTTGAGTCACTTCTTTTACAGCTGGAGTGCATGAGCATTTTCTAGGCTACAAAGAAAATCTGGCCATTGATAACAACCATAATATACAGCTGAAATTACTTTAGCATATGTGTACTATGTGCCCTTTCATTAAAAACATTTGGAAAAGGAAATCAGAAGTCCTTTAATTATGTATTAAAAGTATATATCTTTGTCTATGTCTGTCTTTAAATGTATATACATATATATATATATATATATATATATATATATATATATATATATGTGTGTGTATATCGAGAGAGATCTGTACATATAGAAAGATAGATAGATAGATAGATAGATAGATAGATAGATAGATAGATAGATAGATAGATAGATAGATAGATAAAGGAGATAGGTTTGTAGAAGAGTGATTTTTCCATAATTTAACAAATCACTAGATGAGCAGAAAAACAGGCAATGATAGAAAATATAATGCTACAAGACATCTTTGTCTCAGAAAAATGGCTATCCAAAGTTATGGAATAGATAGCTGGTCATATTTTGTTATATACTAAACTTAGTTCATAGGTTCATTGGTGTATACTAGTCTAATGACCACTGGAGCTTTTATAAGTCTAGCTGTGCAACCCAAATGAGTCCTACAGGTTATATGTTTTAGACATTTATATAGGAGTGATTGTTGGTTACAACATGATTTAGTAATTCCTTCTGTCCATCAGAGACATGAGTGCCAGACCAAGGGTGAATTTTTGATTTCCAATCTAATAGTCCAAGTTACACTTAAATAGGGATAGGGAGGGACTTGTTTCACATGGATGGGGAGCCTGTTCCAGAGAAAAGGAATTCTCTGAGATACCTATGCATCTCTCCACCATGTCCTATTTATGTTGTAAACAAAATTTAGGTGTTCAGATCTAGTAGCTGTGATGCTGTTTGTTTTATGGATGTGCAAAAAGTTCATAAGAGTGGGCTCCAGGAATGCCTTTTATGCCAGGCATACATCACCTTTCAGTAGTCTGTAGGAGACTGAATATAGAGATAGGGTTTTGAGATGATCCGCATTAGGACATTATGTTTATGATCTGTGTTTTTTTTTTTTTTTACTTGTGTGCTCTAGGCTACAAGTAGTGTATGGCTTGGCTGGATGTCAGTGTTGCACCTCCTGAAGACCACTGTGGGGTGGGGGGGATAAGGTACTCTCCCCAACAGCAGCAGGGGGATAAGGCATTCTCCCCAGCAGTAGTACGGCGGATGAGGAACTCTCCCCAACAGCAGTAGGGCGATAAGGTACTCTCCCCAGCAGCAGTAGGGAGATAAGTCATTCTCCCCAGCAGTAGTACGGCAGATGAGGGACTCTGTCCAACAGCAGTAGGGCGATAAGGTACTCTCCCCAGCAGCAGTAGGGGGATAAGGTACTCTCCCTGGAAGCAGTAGGGAGATAAGGTACTCTTCCCAGCAGCAGTAGGGGGATAAGGTAGTCTTCTCATCAGCAGTAGGGGGACAAGGTACTCGCCTTAACAGCAGTAGTGGGATAAGGTACTCTCTTCAGCAACAGTAAGGGGATAAGGTACTCTCCTTGGCAGCAGTAGGGGATAAGGTACTCTCCCCGGCAGCAGGAGGGGGATAAGGTACTCCTCAGCAGCAGTAGGGGGATAAGGTAATAAATGGTTTCAAGTCCAGCTGGAGAGGTTTACTGTTTAGCAAGTGGTGGGAGAAAAAAAAATGACACTGAATAAATTATGGAAAATGTAGAAACATCGTTTAATTTTGGTTTTTGAATATTATTTATTTCAGGCCTCTGACTTCTGACCATTCCAAGACCTCCTTACTGACCACACTGACCATTTATTTTCCATTAGGGTGACATTTGGGGGTTAAGTCCTGTTTGCTATCAAACTGCATAGCTTGTTTATCTTGTGATTCCCTATGCATGTCTTCTCTTCCCATGTGGCTAATTTATTCCACATTATTTGGTTGTTCCCCATGTGGCTGATGTATTCCACATTAATTTGGTTGTTCCCCATGTGGCCGATGTATTCCACATTAATTTGGTTGTTCCCCATGTGGCTGATGTATTCCACATTCATTTGGTTGTTCCCCATGTGGCCGATGTATTCCACATTATGTGTTTCCTTATACCTGTACTATTCATGTATTACCTTTTAACTTACCTTATTGACAGTAACCTGGGAGTGGTTGATAAAGAGCTAGGAGACCATTATACTTTCACGCCACTGAAGGTGGGCTGGCCTTAAGCAATCACTCCTTCCACCAGCAAGTTTTTTAATGTACTGGCCAAACAAAGGTATCATAGCATAAAGAACACCCTTTCCCTGGACTCGAGAATTCAGCTTGTTTCATTCAGTGCATGTTTACTTTTCCATGTAGGAAACAGTATGTCCTGTTTCATCACGTTTATTTTTTTACATAATTTTAATTTCAAAGTCAGCTGAAGGTTTTCTTCTGTAGTGCATTCCAGTTTTATTTTTTGCACTTTGTGACCTTTAACTTGTGTTTATTATATTTAATTGATAATGTATGACTGTGGTAACATTCCTAAAAAATATATTTGCTAAGTATTATTTTGTTACAGTCAAGAAACCAACAACATTATCTGACAAAATCAAAATATATTGTTATAATATATTGCTCTGTAGTACATTTTGCCCCTCAGTATTCTCCATGCAGAAGACCCTATTATACCCAGATCAGTTATTCTAACTCTGAAATGCCAAATCTTTGGGAAAAACACAGTGTTACTAATGTGATGATTTAATTCTCAGACAGCTTGGTGCATTAAATATGGCCTCAGCACACCTGACCATGACTAACAGTATGGGCACTATATTTCATATATGTCATTAATTAATCAGAATATTGCATAGATTACATACCTTTTATAGTGTGATGTAAATTTGCAGCTACTATATGTCTGCTGTAGTTCCCAGAATTTATTTTAATCAGCTATTTCACTAGCCTTTTCTGCCAGTCAGTAGTTGCATGTAGGACCAATGTTATAACAGTCGTGATAATTAAGCATTTAATAACATGTAAGGATGTGAGCATGACTGACACAGGTAACTAATGCTTATGTTGTGTAGTTCATCTAAAAGCTGTGCTTCTTACCACTTTTCAGAAAGTGAATGGACTTTTCCTTGATTGCTGGAGTTAGTTGACCAGTTTTTTCCAAATACTGCAAGATAAAGATGTTTGGAGCAAACTGCAGCATATTCTGTTCTCCACACCCATAAGGCATGGCAAGTAGATTGTCCAGGTTCTGCAGTGCAGTCCCCATTATGTCACCTGTGTCAGAGAACATATATTAACATTACACTGTATTTAGATTTGTCATAATTCCTTTCTAGTTCATAAAACACACTAGATGACTAGAGGATCATCAGTGAACAAACAGGAAACTTTCCACCTTTGCCCTTCCTCCACTGGCATGCTTGCCTGATCTCAAGCATATTAAAATTATCATAAGATGGCTTCATTAGCTAACATATGTTCTCATGCATAAGATGTGAAAGCAATGTATTGTCAGTTGTTTTTTTATTTATTAATAATTTTTGTAGCATTAATCAAACCATTTTCTTATATTTTCTACTCTCCACGCATTATGCTCAAAAGTAAAGTTGCATAAAAATTCCAAACGAAGCACAACTGGAAAAACATTACATATTTTGCAGTAAAGTGCTCCGGTAGCATATATGATCAGAAAAAAATATAACTGCTGACCGAGGTCTCAGATGTATGTAACAGGTTACAGGGCTACATCTGGTCAGGAAGCAGCAGGACAGCTCTGCATGCTGACGTTGCTTCAGACTGATACAGATACAAGATTTCAGCTTTTACCTGGAATCACCAGGTGCACTCACAGTTAACCTGCAACAACACAGCAGCAAAGAGGGTTTACTTATATCTTTGTGTAGATGGTAACAAAAGTGAAATGTTAGCTTGTTAAAGAAGGATGCCATGCAAATACCTATAGCCATATGTATCCCTAACCTTGTTGCACAGGCAAGGTGCAGCTGTGGAGCCAATAGCACCAGCCAACAGTTTGTTGTTATTCTCTGCTCAGTGAACAGTCCACTGTGAGTGTGTGTGTGTGTGTGTGTGTGTGTGTGTGTGTGTGTGTGTGTGTGTGTATGTGTATATATACATACATATATATATATATATATATATATATATATATATATATATATATATATATATATTGAGTCTACTTCATTTGCCCTAACTTCCAATTGCCTGACACCCATTTGCCCAAAACCAAATTACTGACATTTCATTTGACCAACACTTCATTTGCCCGACACTTCATTTGACTGACAAGTATTATTGGCAAGTAAATAGAATATGTCCCCCTTCCCCACTGTAGTGCGACCCTGGAGTTAGAATATATAGTTAGGGGGGTATGGGGGGGGCGAAGCCCCCCACTTAATTTCATATTATATTGTTTGGTTTTGCTTTCATATTGCTTAGTAAAATAAAAGTAAGTGGGGGGCATTTTAAAGTTTTGAAGGAAAACAAGGTGAAAGGACTATGAGAAGGAATATTATTTACTTATTTATAAATATGTCAGCTGGTAGGTGGGCTGCTCTACCTGACACTTCAGCCACAAGGAAGCTGAAGATGCATGCGTTTTACAGAATCAGTTTACTTTTCATATTAATTAGAGTGAGCAGCAGTCACTAAAAACTGCATATTTCAAAATAATACGAAGAACAAGTACAAACTATTTCAACCTGCTGAAGTACAACAGAGCACACTTATAGTGAGTGATGATCATTAATAATTGTGCTTTTCTGGATAAGACTAAAACAGGTTGAAGCAAATTAAATTATTATAAGACTCAAGCACTCTTGTAGTACAAGTGGTACAAGGCAGTAAGTTACACTTGTGTTTTTTTTTCCAAATAAACATTTGTTCAGGGAAAATATTCAACAACTGGAGCAGTTCAAATAACCTAAACAACATTGTATAGTACATTTCTAGACGAATAAAAACTCAACAATCACTCATCGAAACAAACAACTAACAACTGTTCTTAAAACTAAATGATACTATTTAAAGAACTTCTAGCATGAGATTTAGCAGTGTTATTCAACAGTACATAAGAAAATATACACACAGATATCAAGATACCCAGCCACCTTCTCATATCTGTAGAGGAAGGCAGCACTCATCTATGCTCAGTAAACTCAAACAGGCCTATTAGTTCATTACATGCAATGTTTTATTTCAGTGTACACAGCACAGAACAGTACTACAAACTGGTCTCAGACTAGAGTTTACATTGGATTAGAAAGATCCAGTCTCGCTTACATAATTGGCTAACAGGTCAGGTTAGTGTAACTATGTGCTTCTGAGTACATTTTGCCATGCCATATATGGGCATCTTATTTGGCTCTTCCAGTGCAAGACAATACAAAGGCAGATCAGTGTTGCAACAATAATAGGCATACCGTAAAATATACACTCACAGAAGATATGCAGGAGTGATTCCCTATGAAAAACACTGACATGGAGCAAACCAAATTAAGATCCCCTCTTTTAGTAAATGCCATAAACTGACATTGCCCAGATTCTAAGGGACAAACTCAAAATACATGGATGTTTTATTTCTCTGCATATATTCCAAAATAGTTTATCACCTCACATATGGACCTTTGGCTACTGCTAGTCCAAGACCAAATTAACTCAGCAATTGTAATAGGCTCCCCTAAAGTATACAGTCACAGAAGATAACAGGAATGATCCCATATGGAAAACACTGATGTGGAGCAAACCAAATTAATATCCACTCATTTACAAAGTACTTTTGTCAGAAATTGACATAGCTAGGATTCTGAGGGACAGGACGAAAATATATGGATTACAGTCACTGCCCCTCCTGAATATTAACCTTGACTGTGTAAACCCCTGCTTTAGGCTTCTAGAAGGGGACACGTACCCAGTATAAATTAACAACAACAGATTCCCAAAGCAATAAGCAGACAAGTTTCCTCAACATGTTTCTGAAGTCTTCAAACCTAAAAATACTTTTGTTCAAAACATTTTAAATAATATAGTATTAATATTTTTACGGTAGCTGTGGTTGATAGTTGATTTTATTCTAATCACAGATGTAACAATTTTACAGGTTTATTACTTTTGAAAAGAAGCTGAAATAAGGATCATCAGACATATTATTTCTGAAAGGAAAGGCTGGCTAGCTAAAGAAAAGAGATTCATTTTAGTAGCGAGCCAAAACAACTTTTTAAGGACATAAGGCATGCAGTTTAAATGTTGCCTTAGAAGAGGGAACTTTATTTCAGATGACTCACAAAATCAGGAATTTGATGTCATTACATAAGCTACCAGCCTACTGAAATTCTCCACACTGACAGAGGTGCTATCTAAAGATAAAATATTTTCTTTTGTTTTATCTTACTTTTATTTGTTAACAGGAGTAGAACATGTATCTCAGTGGACTATTTTTAAGTTCAGGCCATGCCTGCTCCCCAACATATTTAAACAATAATCATTCCATAGTAAGATTTAGACATAAAAAGTGAGAGAATAATTATGGAATTACTATATCGCCTCATAAAGATGAAAAGCTACAGCAATTTGCAATACAAAAAGTTCTGAATAGGGAGACTAACACAGTGGTTAGACCAAAACAAAAAAGAAAAATGCTACACCAATTTATAAAAAAAAACTACATTGGAGGGAGCCAAAGACCTTAGTTTAAGACATCCAGTTTATCTACTGCTGTGGGGGAAAGTATTTGCTTACAGATGACTCTTTAAGACAGATGTAACTGCGGGTGACAGGCCACGTATTAGACAGAAGACCTATGAAAGTAAATGTTATGTACATTTGTTATAATATTAATAAAAATACCAGTCATACACCTTTAAAACATTGCAGTTTGCCTTTTAATGAAGTGAAATAAACAGTGTTTTAAGTTGTCATTACTTTAAAAAGGCCAAGAAAATGAATTGAGGTTAGGAAATCAATATCATTTTTGTTAATGTGAAACTCGGGAGTGCCATCTTCTGCACAAATGTTGAATCTGTTGATAAACTGTGGACAGATGTACTCATAATTCTTTCGTCACTAACAGAAATCAGTTTTTTCTTATTTTTAATACTGATTAGGGTTGAAATTCCAGATTTGCATAGGTAAAGTAGTATAAAATGCCATAGAGTTCCCAAGTTTTCTGAGCAATATTAGGATTTTCTTTTTGGTATGAAAGATTTTCTGAGTGTAAAAATTTAAAATAAAATTCAGATACATTTCTGCATATTTCATTTTCAATGTTTATCATTGGTAAGATGATTTAAATTCTTCACCCTTAGGATAAACTGACATGCAGTAGACTGAACCTATATAAATTGGTTTCTGAGCTAGTCTTAAAGATAACCGACAATGACAAAACGTTGGAACTGAGATCTCCATATTCAAAATGTTTTCACAGTTTATTTGAAAAACACTAGGAAGCTTGTTTATGTTTTCTTTTGAGACAAGCAATTTTGAAATATTAATTTTCTGCTAAAAGAAACTGTCTGATGTTCATGGACAGTGCACTGAACTATGCAAAATAGAATGAAGAGCAACATTGCTCAGGGAGGGGGTGATTCAGAGACACAAGAAGTGTGGTCATATTTGGTGAAAAAACAGTTCTATTTGCAGAGTATGCAAATGATTGTATATTGTATGAAAATAAGGTTCCAGATGCAAATGAGGGACAAAGAATATGCAAATGATGCCATCAAACATGGCGGTGTGATTCAGAAATGTATAAAGCAGAGGCACTGAGCCTGGAACTGTTGGTATACAATACCCTACAGTACATACAAATGCAGGTAACAGCAGCAGCAGCAGCTGTAGCAGAGCAGTATGCTAGGATCTGCTCTCCAAGCTAGTGCCCAAGATACAGTGAGCCTTGCACTCCACACCCTAGTAGCCTCTAGCTTACCACCACATGGCTCACCAACAGATCAGGGAGTGTATCTGTATGGTCAGGGGTGTCATATGAGAGATTGCAGAATTGTATATTGTCACTGTGCTATTTTATTTCACTACTGTACTATTTTATTAAGCACTTAAAATGTATATTTCTTCACAAATAAATGTAATTGTACTACTTTCTGAGACTGTGAATTTTATGGCACTGTAAAAATGTGCAAATATACTTTTTTAAATCTTCTAAATGTTATGCTACTGTAAAAATGTTCAGCTGTACTACATGTGGAACTTTTCTCCCTGGGCTTCCAATAAAATGGGGCTATTATTGCCTACTATACTCTCCTGAATGACAAAAACAAAATAATACATAGAATCAAGGGGGATGCATAAACAGACCAGCCCACTGGACACCAAGGTTCATAAGTAGTTACTAAGCATGCAGTCCAGTAGACCATTAATTAATGAGCCTACCCCAAATTCCCAGTTGCCGCAAAGCACTCTCTCGTAAAGTGACTTGCTCAAAATCACACAGCAGGCAAATGAAGGCTGACAGACTCAAACCCTGTACCACAGGAAATGGCTTATTTCCACCTTGCAGCCTTAATCCTCTTTGTAATCTGCCTGGTATGTGTAGCTTTAACCATCCTATCTACAAGGACTTTCCAGTGGCCTACAGGAGACAGCTAGGAATTTCACAAGTGTCAGCCTCACATATCTTACTTCAATTCCTCAGCACTAAGCTGGAGCATGCGAAAGAGTATATATAGCTCCCAAGGACTGCAAAGGAGAGAACTAACACTATGCCGGTTTCTACAACAACATCCTGGTTTACAGGGCATCACATACATCAACATGAAAGGCTTCCACTCCTTTAGCTACCAGATGGTTTGCAATGCATAGGGTATCATGTATAACATGCATACCTCTCAACTGTCTAGATTTTCACATAATGTCCAGATTTTTGTCTCATATTTTTGGCCTATTCCTCATAAAATTTATGTTTTTGTTGGCAAATTACTAAGGACTGAAGTCACTAAATAATGACATATATTTGAGTTTCAGACTTCATGATATTCAGAAAATGCATACAAATACAAATTCTTTATACTGATATTCTGACAACTTTCTAAGTTTATAACATAAATATTTATAATGTGTCCCTATTTCTGGGCCTTTGCCCCCCCCCGCCCCCCATTGGTTTAAGTTTTGTCCAGATTTCTTGTGCTAAGAAGTTGAGACATATGATTTATTTATTTTATTTCACATTTGTTAACCAGGTTAGTCCAACTGAGTTTGCAAACAAACCCATTTTCAGTGGAGACCCGAGGGGAAAAGCTCCAGCAAACATAAGTAAAGATAAAGTGACAATATACAAATATTAAATAACAATCACAATACAAAATAATTGTAAAAAGAAAAGGTTATTAACTATTTGCACTGCATTGATAGTAAGCAACCCCTTTTCAGTGGAGAACCAAGGGGAAAGAGCCCCAGCAAGCACAAGCAAAGGTAGACATACAGGACAAAATTATTAAAAATAACAGTGCAAATACGAAATTAATTATAAAGAAAAAAACAAAAGAAAAAATTATGAACATTAAGGGTTGCACTGATAGCAATGGTCTAAAATGTACTATACATGAGAGTAAACAAAAAGATAATCGTTGTTCAAAAGAAGGACAATGTATAGTCATTGATAGGAAGTTGGGGGGAAATAATGTGGAGAATGGGAGGGGGAAGAGAAAGGAGGGGGCTACAGTAGTAGAGCTGAGGGTTTAGGGGGTTAGTTTAAGCAGACGTTACTAACAGAGAAAGATAGAGTATGCAACAGGTTATACAGTAGGTCAGCCTAAGACTATGTGTGGTCAAGGCAACGGCATAATTTCAAGTTTAGTAGGTGGGATTTAAGCTCCTTTTTAAAACAGGGAAAGGAAAGGTTGGATCTAATATGGAGAGGGAGTTTGTTCCAATTTAGTGAGACAGAGGGCCGGATTCACGAAGGCTTACACGGAGTCTAAGAGTAGTGTAAGACTCCATGCAGCCTTCGCGATCCAGGAACAGCCCAAAGTCCGTGTAAGAGTCAGGCTAAAACGGCTCTTACACGGAGTGGGCGTGGCTAAGCTAATCAGCCCACTTGCAGCCGAATAGCATGCAAATGAGGCTGATTAGCGATCCAGGAAGCCAAGAACAGCCCGTGTAAGAGCCGTTTTAGCTGCAGAAATGTACTCAGTTGACAACTGAGTGCGTTTCTAAACACGCAATGGAGCCATGTCAGCTCCAAATAAAGGGTGCATATGTTATAGGCAGCATGCCAATGGCCAAATATGTGGCCATTGGCAAGGTAACCATGCAAATATCTGAAAAATATAATTTTTTTTTGGCAATTGCCGATGTAAACCCAGCGCAGCCCAGCAAAGCGGGCTGCGCTGCATAAAACATAAAAACGAAGGTTTTAAACCTACAAATGTAGGTTTTATGCAATACATGGAATGTCAATGGAGGGACCAGCAGAGGAAAACCAACATGGCCACCGTGTAGTGGTTGCTAAGGGGGGGAAGCTGAGTCTAAGAGATGTAACTAAGCATTAGTAGGCAATCTGATGCAAATGAGTGTAAGGATACTGAATTCCACTGTCACATAGCAAATGAGCACATTCTGAGTAGTGTAAGAGTTACATACGGGGAGGAACAGAGTAGGAGATAGGTCACAGCACAGGGGGCAAATGGTAGAAAGGGATGGAGTTCATTGGAGGGTAGAGTTACATGACAGATGTCAGACAGATATCAAGGAAAGAGGTGTGCCACTAAGTAAACATGAGAAAGTCAAGAAATGGAAGGTGTACACTGTTGCCTACACCAAAGTTTCTTGCTGGACGTGTATGCGCAGCGCAAGCAGTAAGGCGGTGTCTTGGCGTGTAAGACAGTGTCTTGGCGTGTAAGGCAGACTGAGCATGTGGGAGCGTGTTTGGAGATGTTTAACACCGTTTGCGCGGGCGTGCACGTGTTTTAATCCGAATAAGCAGATCCAAAACTGTGTAAGTATGTGTGCGTGTAAGCCACTGTGAGCGTGTTTCTGCTGGTTTGCACACGGCTCCACCCTGAGGAAACAGAAAGGAAAAAGGAAGCAACAGATGTACTAGGAAGTTAGCAGGGAATACTGCTGGAGCTAGCAGGTGAAAGCAATTAGATGCAGGCAATTACACAGGCAGAATACTAGGCCAGCCCAGCACTTAAAACTCTGCAAACAGCAGTGCAGAATGTTTCTCTCAAGAGACACTGCAAGACAGGAGTTAAGTTATCAGAAGTGAAAACTGAAAAAGCTGAACTCAGAGCAGAAATGTTAGGGGCTGCCATAGCTGTCATAATGAGACATAGGCGACTTGCTGAGGGTGGTGACAATGCAGATGGTGTCAGACAACCCGCAGTGAGGAGACGGAGAAGAGTGTACAGGCCAAGGGTCACCTACCACGGGTTACATGAGCTGGAGATAGTAGAGCGCTATAGAGTGGACAGAGACCTCCTGCAGCAAATAGTGGAGCTGTACAGGCCACGCCTCACACACAGAACCAACAGAGGGGAACCCATCCCAGTGGAAACCAAGGTATGTGTTAGCCTAAGAATACTAGCAACAGGTACCTTCCAGAGACCAACTGGCAATATGATGGGGATATCACAGGCATCAGCTTCCAGGGTACTGCACCAGTTCCTGGATGCCATGTCAGCACATGTCGGTGATCATGTATACTTCCCCAATGCCCGTGAGGTATTGGCCAGCAACATGCGTCTCTTCCAGCAAATAGCGGAATACCCTGAGGTAGTGGGTGCAATAGACTGCACGCACATACGCATCAAAGCACCTGCCGGTGAGCGGGGTAGGGCATACATCAACCGCAAGGGCTTTCCCTCCATCAACTGCCAGGTCGTGTGTGATGCCCAGGGCATAATAATGAATGTGTGTGCTGGCTGTCCTGGGAGCTACCACGATTCCCACATCTGGCATTTGACGCAGCTGTACCAGACATTTGCCAATGGGGACATCCCGCACGGACACCTAGTGGGGGATGCAGGATATGCACTGGAGCCGTGGCTGATGACACCCATCAGAAACGCACACACACCTGAACAGGAACGCCATAATGAGGCACACGCACAAACACGTAATGTAATAGAGCGTGTGTTTGGGCTGCTCAAGTCACGGTTCCAGTGTCTGGACACATCTGGTGGAGCCTTGCAGTACACACCAACTACATGTACCCAAATTGTCATGGTATGTGCTATGCTACATAATATGATCTTGCGAAAACAGCTGCAGCAGGACCAGCATAGGGCTGGGCCAAACAGCCCCCCACCATCGCCAAGGCCACCACAGGCACAGCGTGACTCGGAGGAGGAGGAACAACCTGAGCCTGCCCCAGTAGGCAGAAGGAGGCGTGCCCAGTATGCCCTGGCCTTGGCAAAGAGGCAACGCATAGCACATACATTGGCTCAGTAGGAACCTTGGGAATGATACCCCTCTCTGACTCACTCATATAGTAACAGGGATGCCTAACGTGACACAAGCTGCTCACAAACATGTACAGGGAAGTGTAATACGTGCATCCGACAGAGGCAGCCCTGCAGCACCACCTGAGGCATGAATGCTATGTGTTAAGTAATGTAACACCAAGTACCATATGCACACCTGAGGACCCCGACTAACATCCTACCCTCAACAAGCAGCATGCCACAACATGACAACGGGATGATGAAGTGCAACAATTGCTGAAGTAATGCAGTTAGGCAAAGGGGACCCAATGTGTGCCAGTCTGGGATGACATGCTGAGCATGACATGATGCACCACCTGCTAGGACTGGCGTGCACCTATCAGTGCAGGCCGTATGGATACTGGCAAAGGCTGTTGTCACGCACAGTGTGCCCTGAATAGGTAAGGCTCAAAACACAAACCTATCTCCATAGGTACCAGAAGGGATAAGAATAAGATAAGGGATAAGTTCAAACAGCAAGATGCATGCAGTCTAAGCCCACCCAGTATGGAGAATGTTGATAACTGTGCTGTAACAGAAATCTGAGTCAAGGCTCACAACAGCACCCTAACACTACCAGGTTACACCTCATACTGTGCTGTACATCCTCAAAACTTGGAACAAGCTACAAAGGAGGGTGACTAGCAAGAATTGTCAAGGATAACCACACCCCATGTTGGTACCACCACAAAAGCAGCATGGACTAGCCATGCTCAAGTAACAGTGGCTAAAACTGCCCCCCAGTGTATAGCCTGCTACAGACTACTGGCCCAACACCAGGAACTGCATCCGGCCCATGCTGGAATACATGAATATATCAAGTCCTCCAAACCACATTATATTGGGCGACTGCAAATATCCAGACACATAGACTGGGAGCATTATACCAGCTGCAACAGTGTAGGACAAAAGTTCATCGAATCCACAAACCAAAAGGCCCAGGAACAACGTACCACCCCCACAAGAGGGGCAAGCATACTGGATGTGATAATCAGCAACATGGATACGGGATGTCAAGATGAGAAGTGTATTGCTCACTGGTAAAACCAGACCATATAGTAATCACACTGGATATACAAATCCTGACCACAGTCCCTGGCCGGAAAACCACAGTGGAAAACATGTGCTAAGCAATATTTGCACACCTCCAAACTGATGTGGAATCCATTAAAGGTCCCGTGCAGGTGCAAAATATGGGCCACACCTCAGAACCTGTAATACAGCCATTCCATGAACACTGCCAGGAATGCTTGGATTATGCAGTCCCAAATTAAAACAAGACACAGTGCCTAAATCTGGCATGGTGGACACCAGCCATAACCAAAACATGCAAGAGAATGAGGAAGCTACTACATGATAGAGCAAACATGAACAATGAAGGAATTACTGATCAGTAGTATGGCAATATAATCTGTCCACACATGCAATCCACTAAGGCCAGCCACAACAAGTGAAATCTGTGAATCCTGAGGCAATATTACACCTGCCCCAAGTACACAGACAACCCCCAACTCCACCCAAGAAATACAAATATATGTGAGAGATGCAACCATCCATCCAAACCGGAGGCAGAGCTCCCCCAACTCAGTACACCCAAAACAAGTCAGTAGGAGAAGGTAACCACACACACCACAAACACATACCCACATAGACCTATCACAACTGCAAACCAAACACATAAACACAGAAATACATTCCCGGAGGCAGAAATCACAAACACAGCACACCAACAGAGGCCACTAAAGCAGACACCCAATGAAACAGCCTCCAAACATAGCACATGCAACACATAGCACACAAAGCTGGTGTGCCAAACAGTCACAGGCCAGAAGGAGAAACAACATGCCCGATACAGTTGTAATAGGTGACTCCATAGTCAGACACACTGCTGTTCCGCACACCAGACTGAACAAGGGAAAGGGTACAGTAAGCTGCCTGTAGGCTGCCACAATATGCCACATAACAGAAATATGTAGGTCACTCCAAAGCAAATAGAAATATGATGCAGTCATAGTCCATGCTGGTGTGAATGACCTGAGATGTACTGCCCTAGACTACATGTAAAGAGACACAGATGAGCTATCCGATTATGTAGTCCAGGCTGGTATGACACTCACCGTTCGCAGCAACCTACCCTTACCAAGAATAATGCCACAGTACAAACACGGAATGATCAGTCATAGCAAGTAGCACACTTACTGGTGTCATTCCAAGGGGATCCAATGTCTGTCTGCTTGGGATGTCATGCTTGACAAGCCATGCAGCTGACCTTGGGATGGCCTGCACCTGTTACCCCTGGGCATCTGAATATTGGATAAGGCCTTTGCCACCTCCATACAGCCTTTTGTAGGCAAGGCTGAAAAGACTGACCCACCACCCGAGAAAACATAAGTGGGAAGAAACATAAGGGAAATGCTGACCAATGCCAGATGTGTACACCCCAATATGCATGCTCCCGAGGCCATCCCCAGAATAGAGAACATCGATGTCTGTGCAGTGACAGAAACCTGCTGCAAGGCTCCTGACAGCACACCAGCACTACCAGGTTATACCACGTACCATGTGTCATGGCCCCAAAACCTGGAACACTACATAAAAGGAGGTGAGTATCCATAGGCAGCACAGACACCCATACGTCCAGGTAACTGACAATGCACAAGGCAGTGGAGTTCACCCATGTGCAACTAACTGTAGGCAAGACTGCTGTGCAGTCTGTAGCATGCTACAGACCGCACTCTCACACACAATAACCCCCCAACCGTCCTGAAGACACTGGACAGTATGAATGTCCCACCAAATACCAAACAAGGTACCACGAAATACCACATAGGTGGTAAACCATTATGTATGGAAGGAGTAACCAGGGACCTAGGGACACAAGTGAACAGTAACCTGTTATGTGACACCCACATTGCCAATGTGGCTAGGAAGACTGTCTACATGTGACACCGTATCAGGAAAGGAGTCACATCTACGGCAACAGAGGTCACTGTGCCCCTATACTTTACCCCAATCACACCCATAATCCAGTACAATGCCTCATATGGGATCGACCTTACCTGACACCTGCAGCAGTTAGAAAGACCTCTAAGGTACCTCACCAAGAGGATAAAGTGTCACACATATATGTCATATGCTGCCTGGCTGTAGACACCCCAGCTGACTCCAGTCACAGACTGCCCACACAGAGGCATTGCATGCCTGTTGTAGGAGGCCATGCCCAACACAGGAGTAATGGACATGCTCCAACCCAGACAACACATATCCATTGGAGCTGCGAGAGTGAGAGATGTCAACCTCAACAAATAATGAAATAGGATGTGCCGGTGGGACAGATACATAATCCAGAGGCTCCCCACACCCTGGACCAGAATCCCACTCCATGTTAGGCAGAGCCCCTCACTGACACTGTTCAACAGGAATCTTGCCAAGTGGATGGATGATTGTAGAGTTATAGTGGGGGTCTTCACTGTGTCATGTCCAGACAGAGGCACAGCAAAGCAAATCATAAATGGCCATAATATCCACATAGCAAGGGGTCTCAAAAGCCACACACACTCTGGCTAGGCTAACAAATGCCCAGGGTGGATAGCCTAGTATGAACCTATGAACCTATGTAGATACAAATTGTACAGGACACGAAGGATAATCCCAAGGCTTACACAACTGATGGTAGGAGCCATGTTGGGAATTCACAGATATGCCCTGAATCACACAAATACCACAAACACACACACATATTGCCAACATACATCCTGACAGGTGCAGTGCAAACCCCCACCCCACGAATGCAGAATATCTATCCCAGCAGACTGCTGGCCCCTGACATTGCAGATGCTGAGGTAACAGACAACATCTCCAAAGCAAAACACACAGCAGCAATGGTATGAGATGGTGTCCTGGGCTTAGTGCAACATGGAGTCTAAGATGAATGGAATGCCAAACCACACTACTGCTCAATGTCAGCCGTACCACAGAATATGTACCCAAAGAGCAGTGTACAACAACAGTGGTCCTTCTCAACAAAGGTGTTGCCTGAATGGATACTGAACAGTACTACCCCAGAATCCTGAGAAGCCCAGATTGCACAACTATGGAAAGGATCAGCATGTACCACAGACATAAGGATGTTGGGGACCTACTGACACCGGACCCAACCCAGTGTGGCCTTCTCAAGTGCAGATCCTGCCCCTAACCATGTTTGACTCAATTGAAACAGTCATTAAGGTCATTGATGAGGGCAATGTGCTCCACACAGTGTATCTGGACCTTGCAAAGGCTTCTATACAATACCCTACATGTTCAGTATAGATAGGTTCACCAGCGTAAATATAAACCCACATGTCGGTAGATGGGTTGCAAACCAGACCAAGGACAGAACAGACATGGTCAGACATGCTTCAGCCATGTCAGACTACAAACCAGATATAACTGGCATCCCACAAGGCTTTGTCCTGGTATCTCCCTCGTCTGGTATATATGTCCCATAGGTACAGGCAAACATGGAAGGACTGTGTCCTAACATGTTTGCAGAGGACTACAAACTGCTCACCACATATGATCCACCAGCTGACACATGCATCCCACAAAAGGGCCACATAGAAACAGACAACTGGTGCCATAGCTATGTCAGCAAGCTAAATGCAGAAACGTGTATAGTCAACCCCCGTGGATATACAGTAAGTGCCCACCAATCACCACATAGGTGTTAACCCATTATGTGGTTAACATGTAATGAGAGACCTGGGGACACAGGGTGATAGATATCCTGCATTGGACAAACATGTGCTGTAGTGTTTACAGAAACATACCATATACCCACCTAATCATGAAGGCTGTCAGATCTACATAAGGGGAGGTCATTGTGGCTCTGCAGTCATCCTGCATCAGTGGTACAATCGACTACAATAGTCCCTGTGGGATGTACCTCAGCAGACACCTCCATCAACTGTAAAGTCCCCAACAGTACCTCATCAGGAGTATCAAACAGCCTACACAGATGCCATGTGTTGCCTGTGTTGCTGGCATCAATAAACATGCTGCACATAGTACAATCTGAATGGCAGTGAGCTATGCACATGACAGACCTGAACCCCAGCACTGACTTACATAGGACAAGCTGTACTGTGTGATCCATAACACAGAAGCCACTCCCACCCATGAGTGAACCCTCAGCACAGGCTACCCATAGAGTCACTTATCAATCTTCCTCAATAGGAATCCTGATGGGTGGACGGGAGATGGTAGGTTTATCCTGGGTATCACTGTCATGTCACAGGTAGACAGAGGCACAGTATACTAACCATGACATATGTCATGGCAAACTCCTCTTACAATGTGTGTTGAAGGACAAACACACTCTCCAACTTGCATTAGACATGGACTAGGGCACATCGCTAGTGTTTGCAATTGTACACCTATGTTGTGGAATACACTAACAATGTTGGACAAGCCTGGTGTAAGTAGTTCATATCTGAACAGAATGCAACATGGTCAGATGTACACAACTGGCCCCAACCAGGCTGTTGTGCCCACTATCGAAATGTAAAGCAGTGATAGCAGTAAAGCCCAGGTTACTGTCCACCACAGTCAAAGTACTACCAGTACACTATACAGTACTACAGTGTTAGGTCAGTGTGAAAGGATGTTGACAACTGTATGCAAAGTATCCCATGCAAACACTGCAGGCACAGTATAATCATGTTGTGTTCACACACAAAGCAGTTGTACAGTAACTACACAACATGACACACAACCCACAACCATAAACGGGTGATAGTTTGTGAAGTTCACACACATCCACAAATGTGGTGGGCTGCAGAGTCCAACATATGGAATGCTCACACTGGGCATGCTCACACACTTTGACAACATGCCATGGGAAGGCTGAACTGGGCATGCTCACACACCTAGTTTGTGAAGTTCACACACATCCACAAATGTGGTGGGCTGCAGAGTCCAACATATGGAATGCTCACACTGGGCATGCTCACACACTTTGACAACATGCCATGGGAAGGCTGAACTTAGTCCAAATCTTGGTTTAGCAGTTGGACACACATATCTGGTATTGTTATGTGTTATGCCAGGAACCAACCACATTACAGCAGTCTGCCCAGTGCACACAGTTAAATGACTACAGAGACATACGTGATATAGTGGATCCCTCCCATATGCAAACATTTTCCACAGATGCAGAAGTTGTTCATACCAACAGGGAATGCTATGGCAATAAAGATATGCAAACAGTCTATCAGCAACAAATAATGTGCATTTGACAATTAAACATAATGGTGTAGAGGTCAACACTAGGCTGTTTGCCCTAGGGAATGACAGCTTAGCCATAGTGTGCTTGGTGTCTGCCTCCCCACAGGATGCACATTCCCCTTTCCAAACACAGATGATGTCAGCACCCTATAAGTACAACAGGAGAAATTAAACTTCCCAGTAATCCGAATAGTGTGCTCTGCTAATGCGTCCGTCTCAAGTGTCATTACATAGTTAGGTAGGGGTTTCAAATCCTGCAAGTGCTCAGTGTGTGTGTGTGTGTGTGTGTGTGTGTGTGTGTGTGAGTGGGGTTGGTGTGTGTGTAAGTCTGTGTGAGGGAAATGTCCCTTTTGGCAAATAGGAAAAGACACTACAGGATGCACATTCCCTTTCTAAACACCGATGATGTCAGCACCCTATAAGTATAGCAGGAGAAAAGAAACCTCCCAGTAATCCGAATAGCGCGCTCTGCTAATGCGTCTGTCTCAAGTGTCATAACATAGTTAGGTAGGGGTTTGAATCCTGTGAATGGCAAGTGTGTGTGTTTGTCTAAGGGGGGTTAGTGTGTGAGGGAAATGTCCCTTTTGGCAACTAGGTGAACAGACTACAGGATGCCCATTCCCTTTTATAAACACTGATGATGTCAGCACTCTATAAGTATAGCAGGGGAAGAGAAAACCCCCAGTAATGCAAATAGCGTGCTCTGCTAATGCGCCCGTCTCACATGTCATAACAGTCAGATAGGGGTTTGAATCCTGCAATTGGCAAGTGTGTGTTTTTGGCTGAGGGGGGTTAGTGTGTGTGAGGACAATGTCCCTTTTGGCAACTAGGTGAACAGACTACAGGATGCACATTCCCCTTCTACACACTGTTCAGCAGACGGCCATGGCTCTGGCACAAGTTGTCTGTTCCTATGATGCCCCTTTGGAAGATGCTTGTGTCAGCTGGGGAGTCGATTATGGTGTCCAGTTTGCAGTCATCTGCATATTTGGACAGCCACAGTTCATCCGTGTTGGCCTGTACCTCCAATAAATATGTACCAAACAAGAGGGTCCCAGGACTGAGCCTTCTGGGACACATCCTGTAACTGTTATGGGGTCTGGCATGGCTCCAGCAATGCTAACCATGTGGGTTCTGTTCTTGAGCCACTGTGCAATCCATCTAGTGACATAGGGGCTTATATTTAAGCTGGTGAGCTTCCCTAGAATACCCAAGTGGGGTATTGTTGCGAAGGCGTTTGCAAGGTCCAGGTAGGCTGTGTGAACCACCTTCCCCTCGGCAATGGCCTTGGTGACTGTAGCAAAGAAATCAACCGGGTTACACCCGGTAGTGCTGGTGTGCTCTCAGTAGCCCTGAACCAGGCATCTGTTACTGCACAGATATCGATGTTTCCCATGCCAAGGAGTGTTTTGTGTGCATGCATCTGGAGGTTTAGACATCTGGCGTTGGGTAGCATTGCTCTTAGTGTCTTATCCCTTGTGATACCTATGAAGGTGGGTTTGTCATTTGAGCCCTGCCTAACATAGGCACTATGGGGTAGCAAGAGCCTTTGCCAATATCTGATAGGCCAGGGGTGACAGGTGCAGGCTGTCCCTAGCAAAGCAGGTAGTTCAACAGAAGATGAATATGTGAAGGTGTAGTGCCTGTGACTACTTAGCAGTAGCATATATGACTGCTCACGTGGACACATGCCAGGCAGGTCATATGCACTGTGTCACAGGCAATGTACATGTGAACAGGTCAAACAGTGGCAACCTGTCAAGTGGGACATGGCCATACATATAGTAGGCTATGCAGATGGCACTAGGAGTCCACAGAAGCTCTATAACTATGCATTGCAGGTGTGATCGGTATTCCAGGGTAATTGCAAGCAAACATGCATGCAAACAAAGATACAGTGAACAGGGCTCCATGTAGTCCATTGTACAACAAACAAGCTGTACCAGTTCCATAAGGTAACACTGCAAATATGCAGGCGCTATGCACATGTACATGGAAATACACTGGTCAGATGGCTAGGGTCCAGTCTCAGTGCACACAAGTGTACGGAACATGCATGTACTGTCAGGATGTACAATAACTGGATAGAAACCCATGTGCCCATACCTGCAGTAATACACATGTCAAATAACAGACACCGAGCCTTCTCTCAGTGGTTCCATACTTAGTAGGATGTATGCTCCCTGGCCTGCCACCACAGTATCCCTGACATATATGGGGACTCTCCCTCCTGTGACAGTTAGTTATGTGTGTTGGGGCTGTCTAGCATGGTATGAGATGTGTGCATGCAGTGCTAGTGTGCTCCTGTGTGTCCTGTACCAGTTGTGTAGTTCTGCACACATATCAACATCCTCAAACATCTGCATTGCAGAGTCTAGTGTGGGCAACATGCCACTTGCAATTTACATGTCCATCATTGTGTATTACTACATTCATTACCCTATCCCCTGTGCTACCTATGTATGTAGCCTTCTGTTGACATCATTACCACCAGTATGCCAACATGTGCAGATGATACACTATGGTACTTACCATGGGTGTAGACAACAGGACATGACAATCACACAAATACTGCATCAGGCATGCTGTGATATACCCACAATTAATTCAGCACACAGTACTGTTAACAGCATGATACTATTACTACACATCTATGTGGTCACCCTGTGCATCAGCAACATGTTAACCTGTACCTGCACAGTTGTTACAGATTGCAGGAGGTGGCACAGTTTCATCATATGCACAGGGTGTGAACTTGATATGCCTGGGTCAGCCACCCATACCACCAATTGACATGTATGTGTATGTGTGTTGGTGAGGGACAGCAGTAGAAGGTGGGGCAATGTTGATGCAGTGTGTGCGTGTATGCGGTAGCCCTAGGTGTTGTCAATTTGCATGTGTGTATGGATGCACACAGTTCCACCTCATGGCTGCCATATACTGGTGTTTGTGGACAGCCACAGACTGTACCTGCCAGGTCATACAGATCAGTGTCTCTGGCCACGGACACGGTACCTGTGCCTTGCAGGGGTGCTACGGACCGTATCCGGTACCAACCCAGACTGGGTACTGTCATCAGAAGCAGGTGTTCGTTGACTGGACACAGATCCCTGTCGGGCCTGGCCAGAGCCACGTGCACGTGGTCTCCTGGGGCGGTCTGATGACAGCACAGACCCAGCATTGCTGGGGCTGCTGCTGGCACTACGGGGGTGGCCGCGGCCCTGTTGTCGTCTGCGCCGACTGCCAGCTGCTGCTGTTGCTGGCATACGGCCACGTCGACGCCTCAACCGCCCACCATCACCCTGGCTCATGGACATGTAGTTGTGGAACCGGTCTAATATGTCCCCACAACGTCTGTCTACGACATCGGTGAAATCACGAATGGCAGCCGCAATGTCACGCATACTGTCAGTCATGGCTGTGCGACATGCTGCCAGCTCCCTCAGACCCTGTCTGGTGTACCGTTCCATACGTGACTGTGCCTGCATGACAGTCCAAAACATAGCCGAGGTTGTAAGACCTCTGTGGGCACGTCTGACAGGGGCAGTATGCCCATGGATGCTCCCACGAGAACCCCTGGACATCTGTCTGTGTGGTACCATCTCTGGGCCATGCCCATGGCTGCTGTGTGGGGAAGCATGTGCCACAGATACCACATTACCCTGGTCAATGCCCACTGTATGCTGTCCATCACCTAGGGACAGTGGTGACAAGGGGTGTATTGGCAGGATAACTGTGCGCATTGATGGGGTCGACAGCTGTGTACTGTCAATTGGCTGACCAATGGCGGACCCTGGCATTCCTTCCTGTGCCATTACACCAATGTCATCATTATCAGTACCCACGGCACCTGACTCAGGTTCCCTGCTACATGACACCAGAGCAGCAACAGAACCTGTGGGAAGGAAACAGGAAACACAGTTTACAATGTCTACACATTACCAGCGATGCACACATGCACACATGCACACATGCACAGGTGCACACATGCACACATGCACAGGTGCACACATGCACACATGCACACATGCACACATGCACAGGTGCACACATGCACATGCACACATGCACACATGCACAGGTGCACACATGCACACATGCACACGTGCACACATGCACAGGTGCACACATGCACACATGCACACATGCACAGGTGCACACATGCACACATGCACACATGCACAGGTGCACACATGCACACATGCACACGTGCACACATGCACAGGTGCACACATGCACACATGCACACATGCACAGGTGCACACATGCACACATGCACACATGCACAGGTGCACACATGCACACATGCACACATGCACACATGCACAGGTGCACACATGCACAGGTGCACACATGCACACATGCACACATGCACACAGTTTCACACAATTGTACAGTACTCAGTATGCGTGATAACAACACACAGACACAGACACACCTACATGCATACAAAGAGCACTACTAAGTGAGCCAAATAGTACTATTATTATCAACACTATTACAGGAATTGTTAATACACACTCACCAGCATGGATAGGCTGCATTGCAGTTATACCAGAGGGTCCTGCAGACATGAAGAAACTAATGTCAGTGGGCACAACTGTGCCATTGTTACTGAGTATGATACAGGTCAGGAGTGCAACAGTCGCCTTTCACAGGTCGGCAGCTAATATTGAGGATATCACACTTGCACATTAAATACTATGGTGACAGCTACAAACCAAGGACACACCTCACACATGCATTAACTACCAGTGTACACAACAGTCAACTATACATATGACATATTACCTGCTCGTTCACCGTCTTGCTGCTGTGTGGCCCCAGCCTCCATCATGATGCATGTCTGCTGCTGTTGTTGTTGCTGGTGGACTGGAGCCACTACACTCAGGAGTAGTCCCTCCAGTCTGGTGAGTGGGGATGTGGAGGCGCCCCACGACCTGTGGCGACCTGTTGCCTGGGGATATCTGGCGGACGCTGACGGACATGTCTGATTAAATCACTGCAGTGATGTCGTACCTGCTCATATGTCCTATTATGCGTGCCTATATCATTTACCCGACGGACAAGGTATTGCCACAGTGCAGCCCTCTCCTGCTGATTCTGGCTGGTGCGGGAAAAGAGTATTGCATAGTCCCGCACCAGGCTCTGGTGTATCTCCTCATCCTCAGCTGTGGAGTAGGTGGGGTTCAGGGTGGGCCATGTACCTGAGAAAGAAAATAACCTGGTATCAGCAATATATGTCAGCAGACTTTGGCACACATACTACACATGCTACTCGGCTGTTATGATACAACATATCTCACATATGTAGCATCTGTCTGTCTATTGGTGGATACACATGTAGATGGCCAGGTATCAGTGCTCGGCCAGCAACTGTGCAACAGTACCTGGCAGACGCCATACGACATACTACCAAACACCAGCAGTCAGAACACCGATTCAGGCCAGAAGCACCTCCTCACTCTGGGGTTTGTATCTAGGTACTGTATGGCCTACATCGGCAACTACTGTGGGCTGACCACACACTGATTGCCCTGGATATACATATCCCACCTCCACCACCAGCACAGATGACTATAGTGCATAACATTACAGATACAAACTTTACACTTTGTAACAGTGATATGGTATCCTTACAGCCCACTGGGCCAGTGGCAGATACAACCCACAATGGTGAGCCCTACACAATTGCTGTCTACAGACATCTCCAAGAATGCATGGATCATGCAATCCCATATCTGACCAAGACACTCTCCACAAAGGGGCAGCATCCTGTCTGGTGGACCCCAGCCATAGACAGATTGTATTACAGAAGATGGAAGCTACTGCAAGACAGAGCATCATTCACTGAAGGGAGGGCATGTCTGAGCAGCACTGGTAAGGATCTATTTCCCATCAGACTGACTACATGGGCAACGTTGAGAGGGAATCCAAGAGTGACACTACAGATGACCAGGAGGCCTTCCTCAGTTATGTTAGCAACCTGGTCAGGAGCCATCCTCTATGCCCATAGGTAGTACACAACACATATTTCACTGACACCACATATATCGACAACATTGTGGCGGACAGGTTCAGTGCAGGTGTCACCCCGCCCTCTCCCCTGTAATAAGGCATAGTTATCCCAGCTGACTGTAACCTCCCCGTCATCACAGATGTCCAGGTGAGAGACACCCGCAGGACAGCAGAATACACAACATGGATGGGACCTGATGGTATCCCCAGTTGCATGCTACATAACCTCTGACAGGAGCTAAACACACATATAGGAGTGCTATGTAACACTAGCCTGACTACAGGATATGTACCTGTACACTGGTGCACAGCAGCAGTGGTTCCACTCCATGAAGGAGGCACCTCACCATACCAATACAATACAACACAATACATTACATTACAATACAATACTATACAATATGCTATTGCCCTGTGTCTACAGCAGCGTACTGTTCTGCTACCCTGACCATTGTGACACATGTGGTGTGATGGTAACTGCTGCTGTCACACAGTTACACAGGGTGACTCATATGGCATATTACCTATCTGACTAACATTCAGCAGGGGTATGTGTGACATGTACTCATGGGGAGTCTCGCTTCTTAACACTGTGTGGTTTATTGCAGGGTGTGTCTTATCTGTGAGTAGGAACTCTTACCTCCACATGTGCACACTATTGCAGTGGCACGGACGACACACAGCAGACATGTAGGTTGTGGATGGTGGGAGGTGTTACTATGGTTGATGGACATCTGTCATGGGTGTGACCTCCATATGTAAATCTGGGAGTGGTAACCTCTATGTGGGTAGCATATGTGTACTCTGTGGTGTTGTCAGTCACTGTGCATTGGTAATGTGTTTGAGTGCGTTGTCACAGTGTTGTACATGTCACTGTGTCCTTCTCCATATCTGTTGCTGTAATGTGAGGTCCATACCATGGCATCCATTATGTGGTGTAGGGGGTACACCGACCTACATGTCCATACCTGACTCACCATGTCTGCGGACACATACCATGTGCAGGTATTCCAGGGATAGTGTGCCACTGTGACTATCATTGGGGCCACTATTCTACACATTTCTGACCCTGCTCACCCCTGACACATGCAGTGGTGGGCGGCCAATCACATATCTGGTGGTTACTGGTGTGGGTGATCTGGAATGTGGTATGATACTCCGGATTTGACACTGGTGTTCACTCCATGCCTTTGTCACCAGGCACCTGTTGCAATACATCTGTACACATGTGCCTCACTCAGACTTTATATACATCTCTCTCTCTCTCTATATATATATATATATATATATATGTATATAGATATAGATATATCTATATGTATATAGATATATCTATATATATATATATATATATATATGTCTGTATACATATACACATATATATTGGGGACATATATTGCCATAGATATGTAGGGGGGGCACAGAGGGGGTGTGAGTGACGGAGGGGGTGGGACAGGCTGTGTTGCAGGTCATCATATACAATCATACCTGTAGGTAGTCAGATCAGTCTGTCTATGTATATGTATCTACATATATCTATATCTGCATGTGTGCATTACATAGATATGTTGGTACAATATTCTATCGACATCTGTCTATGTATTCCTACATCTCTCTCTCTATGTATGTATACATATATGCATATCATATATATATATATATATATATCTATACATATATATATATACACATACATATGTTGACATACATACATAACCATATGTTAGACAGGTACATCAACATATTTGTCTACTATACTGTATACACACACTAACATACTGCTAAACATACATAGCTGTGTAACCTAATTTGTACATGGCACTACAACCTACAATCAAACAACATTGATATGTGCACATACATGCTCTCACATACAAATGTATGTACAGTCTTCACTGATAGTTGCTGTATGTCTCCTGCCCTTTACACATCTCCATATACATATGGATACAGACCAATGACACATATGGAGGGTTCACAGTATGTAGACCTTTATAGTATTACTTTACATTACCTGTGTTTGTCACAGCTGCTTCTGCTGCTGTCTGGTTCCCTGTCCTGCTGCTCCACTTCCCAGTTGTCAGCTTTCAGGTAGCTGTTGCTGAACAATTCGTTTCTGTCTGCTTAACTGCAGTTTTCTCTGTCTCTCTCTCTCTCTCTCTCTGTCTGTCTCTCACGTCCTTCTCAGGGTGCAATGAAAGTATTGCATGCGTGGACATGGAGTACAGCATACTTTTGTCGGTATCTGCATATGCCCATGTGATGGCCTCTGCACCAATTGTTAGCCAGCATTTGCTAATTGCATGCAGCCAGTTGTGTACTGATTGCAGTTCTCACTGTGATTTCAGAACAGTGCTATAAAAAGGTGTGTGAGATAGGCGTAGCCCTTTCAGATGTTAAGGGCAGGGACCATGCTGTTATGCTGTGGACAATGTTCTGTGAGTGTAAAGGTTGGTATCTCTCTCATATTTCCAGGTGTGTTGTGGATTAACATTCCTCCATTCATTTCTCCAGTTTCCTGTACTAACTGTGTATGTACACTGACAACTACAACTACTACTATTGTTAATGTGTGTGTGTGTGTGTGCTTTCCTTTCACATTTGCTTGCACTCTGTTGCTAAGTCTTCAATAGTTGCCCTTTACAGTCACTACTTCTATGCCTGCTAGGTGTCTTGACTGTAGTGTGCTGCTGTAGCTTTCCTATTTTCCATGTACATTCACACCTTGGAATGCTTGCTATATCTGCTAGGGTGTTACAGCATGCAGTGTGGTCTGGCCATGGTGTGGGCCTTGACATCTATTAGGGTAATTGAGTATGCTGCTAAGCAGGCCCCAGAGACCTTCAGGTTTATCAGTTATGTGCCTCATGGAATGGTACATATCAGTGGGGTACACCCATTAAAATGTCTGGTATGCTGCAGTTGTGACTGTGGGTTAGCATGAGCATATGTATTACTACACTTTTTCTGCCATGCGAGTGGTGAATACTTTCCG
Source organism: Protopterus annectens (assembly GCF_019279795.1). Taxonomy (NCBI): domain Eukaryota; kingdom Metazoa; phylum Chordata; order Ceratodontiformes; family Protopteridae; genus Protopterus; species Protopterus annectens. Next base: position 142,174,740 of record NC_056741.1, read on the forward strand.
GACTCCATAGTTACCATTGCATGGGTTACACCTTTCTGCCTACTGTTTGTACATTTCACATGGGGTCTGTGGGGCATCCCTGTAAGACATTCACTGTTGCTATGTCTAGGTTCTTAACTATTCAAATATGGTGGTGTTGGGCCCGTCATGTGTACAGATATTTGCAGGCTGTCCACATTTCTGCCTCATAATTTGGTCAGTATCTCATGCATACCTTTATCTGGCAAGTCAGTCTGGGCTCAAGTCAGAATATGGTGACAAACATTCAAGTTCCAGACTGCATACCCTTCCAAACATCCCACAAGGTGTAGACCCTGTTACTTTCTGAACTGTCTGCGTTTGTTGTAACTTTATTTGTAATGTGTCCCTGGTTTTGGGCCTTTGCTCCACATATTTTATTACTTGGTCCGGATGTGTTCCTGTAAGAGGTTGTGGGGTATGGGCAGTGCTTATCCTGCTGTGAGTATGTGTGTGTCTTGCAAGGTGCTATGGTGACATTATTACCTACTAGCTTCCAACTAGCATGGCTGTTTCTGTTCACACACTACTATTATGGAAATCCACCAGTTTTGTTTGTGATTCTAAATGTCATGCTTTGTGTACTACACATCTATATTCCCTTTACATTCATTCCTACTGTTAAATGATATATTTACTTTAGCACAGTGTTTCTATATAAGAGTCATGGCTTAGTGGTAAGTCATGCAGACTATAGTTGCCAAGGTCCTGGGTTTGGGACTCACGGTGGGATTTTATTTTTCATTTGAACTGAGTACAAGACCTGTCAATCAAAGTGCCTAAGGCACTTTTAAGCAGTTGTAACCGGGTTAGCGCTGGTTTGCGCGGAGCTCATGCATGCGCACTGGCGGTTAGCTCCGCGCACACAAGCGCACACCCGCTTACAACCACTTAAACGTGCTTACTCTTGCGCACACCCGCGCTATTTTCCTTGAAAGAAAAGAAAATGGGGAGACAGGAAAGTGGTGAAAAGGGGTCACAAAGAGGGTAAGACAGTAGGGAAACAAGCTTGGGATGTGCAGGAGGGATGTAGGTAAGGCCCATAGCTGCCCATTTCTTCAGCAGCAACAGCTGTGCATATGTATGTAATTTGGTGTGACATTTGAAACCTTCCACCCCTGAGAGAGGTGTCAGGACAACAATAATACTTGTTGTACAGCCAATTGGAATTGATAGGTTCCATGTCCAGTAGACATGTGTGCGGAATGGGCAGCTATGTATGGGGCGTAATTTTTTTGTGGGTACAGAGTGCCCTTTTTTTTTATTATTTTTTCAGGTGAGAGTGGTATGTCAGGTGAAGGTAGTCGGTACAGCTGGGGAGGTAGGTTGGGTAGGTTAACAGACAAGACAAACAAGACGCATACAGGGGCGGTGTATGACACGAGTGGGGGGGTTACACAATTGACGGGGACGGAGGTTTGGATATCCAGAGCCCATGAGCCCACAGATGGCAACAGTGGAACTGATATCCCCACCCATAGGCAGTTGCCACTGTTCCTTCACTGCCCAGGACGGGGCTGTGCTGGGGGCTGTGTAGGCGGGGCAACGGGCATGCCCGTTAGTTGCGCCACCCGTGCCTCGAGCTGGCGTAGGGGCTCGAGGACAGAGTCCCGAATCTCCCTACGCACCACAGTCCGGATGCTATGGAGGGTGAGTGGTGGATCTCCTCCGGCCACACTTGCAGAGGGGGGGCGAGCCCCATCCCCTGCAGCGCTTCCACCCACAGGTGGCGCAGGGCCACCGGAGGAGGGTCCGGACTCGGCACTAGTGCCAGGTGCACTCGCCAGCTGAGGTGGGAGAGGTGGGTCCGCTGGAACCCGCCTTCCCTGTTGTTCTATGTTTTGCATTATGTCATGACAGTTTGGGTTAGTGACATTTAATACCATTCACAATTAGTTGTAACAGCATGCATTAGTATTCCCATTAACCAAACACCCAGATATTTACACCATAGAACAGCGTGCATAACACATGCATAATTTGAACAGTAATAAACAGTCCAACAACATGCAGGGTTGATTGATGGCAACAGGCCATCAGGTGTGGATGTATGAACAGGGCGGATGCATCAACAGACATGCAAATATATATGACCCAACAGGACAGACGTCCAGGGGTGGTAATTGTGATTGCACATACCATTTTCACGTGGAATGGGTTATAGGTGGTTAGAGGGTGGGGTAAATAAAGTAATATTAACACCTTCGAATACAATTACATATGCTGTACATTTCTAATAGCTACAGTTATATACACACTACTGTTCTAACTACAGTGTCCTATATGTTAACTACTTAACCTTGCAGATGGAACTGTTACTGCAACATCAATCTACATTTTATTGCTGTTCATACACATTCATATCGAGCTTTGTTCAGATACATCATCCTGTTACCTGTGCTTGATATACTTGTGGACAAGTGTGGATGTTTGGTATATCAGACAATCATCCTATCTGCGTATTTCAGACTGGGAGAAACATATCCAGATGTTGGTGTACACATTCCACATGCAGTAACACTTTGAACAGATTGTGCTGTTTGGTTCTGAGTCTCACATGCATTTAATTCTGTCCTAACTGCAGTATGGTTTATTCAGGGTTATAACTACTGTATTGCTGTATTCCTGACACTTTCTCACACTCTCTCACTTGCTTTCATGTTACTATTCAGACTGGTACTTCTAGGCTTTATTGACATGTTTTAACAACAGTTATTACAGTTCTTTCCAGCAGTCTCACTTCTGTCATGTTTCAGTATTTCCACAGGGATATATTTCACACATGTGATTTCATCCTCTTCTGCAGCTATACTTTACATGCTGCTGCAGGTTGTGTACTATTTTCCTACAGGCAGGGCAGTTTTACTCGAAAATATATGTTGGACAGTGTCATGTTTAGTTTACACTTACAGGCTGGGAACTGTTGTAATCAGGCAATACTTGCATACACTTTCACACTGTTACTTGCAGATTTAATTCCTTCCTGGCTACACTGCACTCTTTTGCTGACTGTCATACATTTATATATCTTTACAGTTACTAGTAGTGGATTACTGACCTGCCTGGTGGCGCAACCGCACCAGCCTATCGGCATAGGCTCTGCGGTTCGCAGAACGGACACCTGCAGCTGTAATATAAATGAAGTAATATTGGAATACACATCTCCATAATTACAGGTAGTTTAACTTTCTACATACATAATTAATTGTTACTTACTCAGTGGTGGGGTGTTGGGTGATTGCCAGGCCTCCTGGATCCAAAGGTTCAGTTGGTCCTGCTTGCGTCTCTTCAGGTCCGCATGGTGGTGACGGACCTGCTCACCTGTCCTTGGAATTCCTGTGGCACTGGTGAGTTCATGAGCCAACTGGTCCCACGCCTCAGCCCTGTACGCTCCCCAGAGGACCTGGCCCTGCATGAGTTGGGCCTCATGGTTGTGGACTAGGAGCCAGGCCATGTACCTGGACTCCTCAACACCCCACCTCTGCGCCGAAAGCGACTACCCTCACCTACACCTGACATTCTGCCTGCAGGTCTGTTCTACAATTGTTTATGCTGTGTATTCCCGCCTATGGGGCTTATATAGTCCGTTTTTCCCGCACATATCTGTGATTGGCCAGTTTGGAATTGTATCAACTTCAGTAAACCTGCATTGTCATGCTGTAGTTTGTATTCATTCCTATATATGAGCTAATATTGCATTTCTAGGTACTGCTGTCATGGCTTAGTGGTTCTGTACCTTGACTATGGTGTATAGTATCCTGGGTTCGAACCTGGCCATTTTTCATGACTGTCTAGACATGTTGAGGGGTGTGTCTGTGTAAAGGCAGTTTTGATACGGCTTGCTCAACGTTGCCCGTCGGTTAGCTTGTTTGCGCGGTGCGCAGCTCCGCGCAAACGGGGTACGCTGGTTTAAGCCTCATTTGGCTATCGGCACGCATATTCCGCTAAGCTCAGTTAGGAGCACATATATTTAGCATGGTAAACCACTGCTCAGCTACGGGCACTCAGTTTGCACCAGTTGGACCAATGCTTATCTACGGGCACATACACTCACTCTGTTGTACTGTAGCTCAGCTATGGGCACATCTGGCAGTTTATATTCATTTCTTAGCTCACATTTATTCAATATAAATGGGATATTTCATTGCATTTTATATATATTCTGGTTTTATGTGTACATATATGTGTCAGGGACTTGTTTCCTGCTTATTTTGCGAAAAAAATAAATTTGTGTTGTGGGGGCTCGAACCATGAATGCCTGCTCTGCAGCCGGCATCTCTACCGCTACGCTATTGCTTCCTGGCTTATTTTGCATATTTAGTTCTTATGTGCTTTCCCATTGACTGCTAACTGTAGCTGCGCTTACGGCACGCCAGCAAACGAAAGCACTCACGGTTAAACATCTTTACAATTTAAAAAATATGACATGTTCATTTATATTTCTTTTATATATGTTTATGGTCTGTAGGGGCATGTGTTGTGTTGTGTTTATTCACATTTCCGTGGACTCTGTTGTGGGTGTCTACTTTGGGCACTTTTAGACTTCTGGGGGCGTGTCCGCTTGCAGGGCTCAGCCTACGGACACGCCCCCTACTGTCTTACACGGACCGTGTTAGACTTAGGTGTGATTCAGCATGCTCTCATGAATATGCAGAGCATGCTGACATCACTCCGTTTAACTGCAGCCTCCGTGTAAGAGTTATAACTCTTACACGGAGGCTTCGTGAATCCTGGGGAGAGTGTTTGTAAAGTAGTTTGCCAATATTCCTTCTGGGTTTATAAACTGAAAGAAGATGCTGATCAGCACTCTGGAGAGGTCGGGGGGGGAGTAGCATGGGAGGCAAGAGCAGGCAGAGGGGTTGTTGAGTATGGAAAAGGTAGTGTGGAGTTGTGATTGTGGAGAAGGTGTGGAAATTCCAGCCACTGAAGTTGGTTTAGTGAGAGACAGTGATGTGAAGAGAGTGGTTGGTTTAGAATAAATCTGGCAATTTTGTTGTTTGTTTGTTCCAGTTTCTGCATTGACATAGTTTGGATATTGGTAAGGATGGGGGAAGCATATAGAAGACTAGGTAAGAGAAATGCCTGTGCAAGAGTGCATTTAGTGGCAGTAGTGAGAAATTTTTTGTTCCTATAAAGCAGTCCACATTTTTGGTAGGCTTTTTTGATGGCCTGTTGTATGTGCAAGTCAAATTTTAGTCGGTCATCAATTATTACCCCAAGGAGTTTGGCGTGTGAGGCAGGGGAGATAGTGGTGCCATCTAGGGAGGAAAGAGAAAAATTGGATTTAAGGTGAGAGAGTGTCTGAGGTAGGAAGAGAAGGAGTTGAGTTTTCTTAGGGTTACGGATTAGTTGATTGTTTCTGAGCCATGTTTCAACAGAGATAAAGGAATTCTGTGTTAGTGTGTGTAGTTCAGAGATAGTATTGGATATAGATAAAAGAGTAGAGTCATCTGTGTATTGTATTACAGATGAGAGACTGGAGGATGAATGTAGGTTGTTGGTAAAAATGTTGAAAAGGAGCAGTCCAAGTATGGAGTCTTGGCGTACTTCTGTTTGAACAGCAAGGAAGGGTGAGAAAGCCTGCTGCCATCTAACAGCTTGTTTTCTGCCAGTACGGTAGGATTGGAACCAGCCAAGAGTAGAAGGAGAGAGGTTTAGGTCTTAGAGTTTGTTAATAAGGATGGGATGAGACACAGTGTTGGAGGCTTTAGAAAGATCAAGGAATAGACAGGAGACGAGGAGGTTGTTGTCCCTAGCTTCTGCAACCTTTTGAGTAAAGGATAGTAAGGCAGTCAAGGTACTCTGTTTAGGGCGGAATCCATGTTGTGAGGGGGTGAGGAGATTTTCATGAATGAGATAGGACAGTGGTTGAGTATGTATACATTTTTCAAGGATCTTAGAGAGTGATAAGAGAATAGCGATTGGTCTATGGATATCATGGATATGTGCATGATAACATGTCTTAATATCACTGACACTGTTCCCATGATTCTTGTACATGTCAAATATCTGATTAATACTGGCACTCTAAGAAGGTTGATTTTTTTTTTTTTTTTTACTCAGGTGCACATGTTGATAGGTGCTGAGACTGTTCTGTACAGTTACCATGCAATCGGGTAACAGGTCACAGATAACATGTATAGAATGAACCATTCTGACAGGTTTTTAAACCAGGATTAAGTTATATAAACTTAATATTTATGTTGATGTAATTTCAATTTCTTTCACTAGATTGAACCATAATATCAAGAATGTATAAGATAGATACACCCCCTCTTTTTATCATTCTCTGTCTCTGTTTTTCTATCTATATATTTATTAATATATAGATAAATATATGTGTATGTGTGTGAGTGTATATGTATATATATATATATATATATATATATATATATATATATATATATATATATATATATAAACTTGAATAATTGTGTAAATTTAATGCAGCAGCATATTTTGAATATAGCATTTATTTAAAACTTATTTTTGTAATTACAATGTCAAAACGCTGAGGAGCAGACCAGGACTGTTCAGCTGTATCAGCATAAGATAAAGTACATCAGCATCAGATAAAATGCATGAATAAATGAGTTTCAATAAGGCAGGAGGCCAAAAAACAAGTCCACATAAAGAAAAAAATCCAAATGTTTATTGCAGATAGTGGCAAGCGCTTTCACCCATGTGGGTTTCTTCAAGCATTAAGCAATTAAATTCATAGTATCATGTTAATTAATTAAAAAAAATATATATATATATATATATATATATATATATATATATATATATATATATACACCAATTAAACAGTCAACAAACTTACAATTATAAAAACATTGCATACATTGCTTAATTCATGCAATTAACAGTGGGTATATAAGGGCTGGGTGTTTTTGTGTTAATTGTTCTGAGGAAGTCCCTTCTTTGGGAAGAAGGAGCTAAACGTTGAATAAAGAGGTCATTGTACTGTGGCTGGAGTTCGTGTGCTGGTTTAAGCTGTTCTGGAGTTTGTTTTTTCATATTTTGTTGGTTGTTGTTCAGCATTATGGATTCTTTGGCTGCAAACAGTGATGTGTTAGATTTGTTGCAGAAAATAAACCAACAGTTGGAAGTTCATACTGCCCAGATACAAACATTGATGGACAAAAGTGAAGTTCCAGTTACTAACAATTTCATAGGGAGTCTGGGGTTACCTTTGATCCAGGCAACCCAGATTTCCTAGGTAAAAAGTATCACCTAATGTTTTGGAGGGGGCTGGTAGTAGGTCCATCCGAGAAGGTGAGCAAACTGTGCTTAATAGCAATACTTTGAATGAGAATGGGATGGATGTATGAAAGAAAAACAATTTTGATTTCCATCTGAACTCTGGCAGTCGTAATGTTAATGCACAGCAATGTGATAATATAATGGACAAATTAAAAGTATATGAAAAATACCTGCTTATATTCAAAAAATTACAGATGGAAAATGCTTACCTAGAGAAAAACATTGAATTGGGGCAGGTTCCCCGTGGCCTTTGATTTTGGAAATATCCAAATGGTGCTGAAGGTAATGAAGAATTGCTTAAAGAGTTGCATGCCTTATTTGACCGGACAGGTATTGAGTTAATGGGGCTCATGATTAAATATAATAAACAAGTTATGGAAGTGCGTTGTAACAGTCTGGATTTGTTAAACAAATCTATCCAGACAGATCTCCAATTTGAACAACATAGGGGAGCTTCTGCAAATGTTGTCGAAAAGGTCGATAATGTATGCAATACTAAACAAAACAAACTTAAAAGGGATTTAAATGAATATTCTAATCATATAGTTTATCCCTGTTCCCCTGGCAATCTTGAGGCAGATCAGCGTGAGGTCACCAATGACGAGCCAAGACAATACAACGGTGATTTCGTTTGGTGTGCTGATGGCCTGAATGAGGGTTTAAATGCTGCCTGTTGTTTGGATGTAAATGGTTCGACTATTTCATGTGCTGGAACTATAAACGGAAATGATGAAAAAAGTAATGTTGCGGAAAAAGCACTAACTGAATCTCAAGAGTTACACGAACAGTTAACTACAAACAAACTAATGGATTATGCTATTGCTTATTTATCTAAAACTGAGAATAATAGTGTTTTAAGTCCAACTGAAATGTCTAATTGTTTATTTAGTTTAGACAATTTTGATTTAGTGAGTGATTTTAATGTGGCATGCAATGTAGTTAGTAACGGTAGCGTAGCTGACGCGTATAATGAACCTACTGAGGTGAATGTGTTGCACAACTGTTATAATAAATTATGCTAATTTTGACAATTTTAATATCTTGGATTGTGATTATGGTTTACAAAATATACCTGGTAATGGTGTAATGTTAGAAAATTGTATTGAATTGAGTGCTGTAAGCCCTGAATCTTTTAGAGGAAATTTAGTTAATAATTCAGGGTGTATGTCTATGGAGGATTTTCAAAACATCAATGCAACTGAAGAGGATGTCTGCACTGTTATCAATAATAGTGAAAATGATTTTAAAATATATAATTATTCTACTAAGGTGGTTGGTGTTGATCATGCCAATTTTTTAGTAAAAGGCTTTACTTTTGTTCCCTCGAGAAAGGGAAATGTGGTGAATGCCCTAATTGATTTGAAATGTTTTACCCGTAAACTAAATAAAAAAATTTGGTTTAACGGGCAATCCAACAATGGGAAAGAAAGGGTAAGCTTGAAAAAAAAACAAGTGTATTTTTAACCCACCTTTAAATAATGTTATACGGTTATATGAAAGAATATGTGAGAAAGAGATTAGATAGCATTTTAAACATCCCCAGTGTAAATATAATAACAATATGACTAAACAGGATGAAAAATTATTAAAGGAATTTACTAGTGACAGAACGGCCCGTATTATGAAACCTGATAAGGGAAGTGGGGTAGTATTGATGAACAAAAGTGAGTATTTGGACAAAATGAATTCCCTGTTGATGGATGGTACATACCAGGAGAGTTCGTTAAATGAAATACATATAGCTTATCGAAAGATTGATTTAGCACTGGAGGATATGCTATTTCAGGGCCAGATTAGTCTAGAAGAGTTTGAATACTTAAGTAACAAATACCCCATGATACCAAAAATCTTTGGTATACCAAAAATACAAAAGGGTTTAACGCAATTAAAATTTCGTCCAATAGTTGATGGGCACAGATCTAAGACGTGTTTCTTTAGTAAGTTCCTAGATAACAGAATGCAAAAAAGCCTTTCTAAATTCTGATATATCACAAAGGACTCTTGGAGTTTTTCAGAAAATTTGGAAAAAATTAAGTTAGTTCTGGGGCTGGTTATGGTCACCATTGATGTTGTGAATTTGTTTTCTGTCATACCTCATGGTAAAGGTGTCCAATGGTTAGAAAGGCAATTATTTAAAACTGGGCTATATGACCAGGATTTCATAAATAAATCAACTGCCCTTGTGGACATAGTGGTACAAAATAATTATATATGTTTTGAGGGCCAGTACTTTAAACAGCTCACTGGAATTGCCATGGGGCGACTTGTGCCCTAGCGTTTGCTAATCTTATTATGTCATTCTGGGAGCAGGAATATTTAATGCAAAGTGTATACTGGACTAATGCCATGTACTATACACGATTTTTAGATTATTTATTTTTGTTGTGGAGGGGCACTGATGATCAATTAAAAAATTCCTGAATTATATGAACAGTACAGTGGAATTTTTAAAATTCACTCACCAGTTTAGTAAGGAAAGGATTTCTTACTTAGATGTTGTTTTAACCCTTGACAATTTTGAATGTAGGTTGTACTCCAAGATTTATAGGAAGCCCACTTTTTCAAACTCTTACCTAGAATTTAATAGTTGGCACCCTATATGTCAAAAAAAGTCTATTGTCAAGGGACAATTTGGTAAGAGCAACCAGAATGGTTAGTCTTGATAGTGAATTTCTAGATGAAGTTCAGTTTATCACCAATATGTTTATCAAAAGGGGATATCCAGTGGAATTTATGGAAAAAGTAAGTAAGGAAGTAGTGGGGAAACGTACCCAAGGAGTTTACAAACCTATTTTAAGTGGTTGCATACCATCTATAATTGGGCAGTATAACACTATGAAAAATATGGATGATAGGCGAGTGCCTGAAAATTATGGATTAAGTTTTATTACAACTTTCAATTCGGATGCTAGCAGCATAACAGAAGTGTTTTTTAAAAATGTGGATATTCTAAGTTATGACCCTAATATAGAGCAAAAAGTGGGTAAAGTTCCCCCAAAAATTGTTTTTAGAAGGGATAGGTCCCTCAAAGATTTTTTTGAATTCAATGGGAATGATACTAGGGTGCACACAAATAGGCCTGCAGGTAACTACAAATGTGGAATGTGTAATTGGTGCAATTACATTTTAGAAATCAAGGATAGGTTCAAGTACAATGGACAATGCATTTATATTAAACGGCATTACAATTGTTGTAGCTCAAATGTTGTATACATGGCCAAGTGTCAAAAATTTTCATTTTTTTATATAGGTAAGACCAGTAGGTTGTTTAAAAATCAAATTAGTGAGCATGTAAATGATATTAGAAAAGGGAAAATTACCAATGCCCTATACAGGCATATTAAGGATTAGGGGGACCACAATTTTAAGTTTTTAGTTGTGGAACAGTTAGTTAAGGATCCCCAAGGGAGAATTGTTAATTTGCATCTAGATGTTAGTGAATTGAAATGGCAATTAAGGCTAGATGCAACTAGGTGCCCAGGCGTCAATGAAGCTACCAATATAGCATGCATTTTAAAATTAAAGCGATTAATGGGTTAAATGTTTTATAATGTTCTTTTAACATTTATAGTGTAATGTTTTATGTATAATATGCAATGTTTTTATAATTGTAAGTTTGTTGACTGTTTAATTGGTGTATGTATATATATATATATATATATATGGTTCTACCTGACATAGCCGAAACCACACAACACCGACAACCACATCACCGACACCACATATTCGACAGTCCATAAACACGAAACCACACATAACCGACAACGAAATAACCGACGGTACACAAACACGAAACCCCATACACTGCACACACCACAATAACAATTATTAAAAACAAAACACATCCCCATTCCACAAACCACACACACAACACAAGCACACCAAAATCCTTACAAGCCCACACTAAACCTTACCCTAACCCTAAGGTCCGTCACTATCGCACACTTACCTACCCGCTCCTAACCCTAACTCACTTAACCCGCCCCTATCGCCCTAACCCTAACTCACTTAACCCACCCCTATCGCCTCCCTAACCCTAACTCACTTAACCCACCCCTATCGCTCCCTAACCCTAACTCACTTAACCCACCCCTATCGCTCCCTAACCCTAACTCACTTAACCCACCCCTATCCCCACAGACCGTCAATCTCCACACTTACCTGCCTCGCACCCTAACGTCCGTCACTACCGCATACTCACACAGCCTTTCCCCATGTCGGCATCCTCGGCGTTGGTGTTGTCATCCGTCGTGTCGGTCTTCTGCATTGTCGATGTTCTGCCACTCGCGATTCGCGTCGGTCTTCTTCGTTTTCGATCTTCTGGAGCTCCGAATTCCGCTGTCGGTCTTCTGCGCTGTCGACGAAGTCAGGTAGAACCATATATATATATATATATATTTTTTTTTTTTTTTTTTTTTTAATTAACTAACATGATACTATGATTTTAATTGCTTAATTCATGCACTTAAAAGTGGGTATATAAGGGCTGGGTGTTTTTGTGTTAATTGTTCTGAGGAAGTCCCTTCTTTGGGAAGAAAGTGCTAAACGTTAAATAAAGAGTTCATTGTACTGTGGCTGGAGTTTGTGTGCTGGTTTAAGCTGTTCTGGAGTTTGTTTTTTCATATTTTGATGACTAACTTGTTGTCCAAGGTTATAGTTGGCAGGAAATGGAGCTGCCCCTTATTGGTCAGGACCAAGCCCAGATTTTTTTACCCAAGCTTGGAGTGCAGACAAACTGGTCCACAGAGTTTGGTTTGATGAAGTCCAGAAATATCTGGGCATTCATGTGTGAGAACATACAAGTCTCCCAGTTTATGGAGGGATAGTTGAAGTCTCCTAGCAGAATGGTGTTTGATTTAATGCATACGGACTCCATACTAGTTAGGTAGGAGGTATGGGCTGAAGGGGGCACAGAAAGGAGCTGTAGTTAGCTATGATGCGATAAGGGGTTTTGTTCATAGTAAGCTGGGTGTGAAGAAGTTGCAGATCATTATCTTACCCAACAAGTCTGGAGGTGAGATTTATTTTAAGAACAGAGAGACAACTCCACTTTTAGTGCACTCATCTAATGTAGTGGGCCTGTATGAATGATAAGCACTGAAGCCCTGCTTTAATTTTGTGCTCTCATATGTCTTCACCCAAGGGCAGCTGCAGTGTTGCAATGGTTAGCGTTGCCGCCTCACAGCAAGAGGTTCTGCAGTTTGATCCATGGCTGGGTGCCTTCTGTGCAGAGTCTGCATGTTCTCCCTGTGGTCACGTGGGTTTCCTCCAGGTGCTCTGGTTTCCCCCCACATCCCAAAGACATGCTGTAGGTAGATTGGACACTCTACATTGGCCCTAGGCTTGAGTGTGTGTGTGTGTGTGTGTGTGTGTGTGTGTGTGTGTGTGTGTGTGTGTGTGTGTGTGTGTGTGTGTGTGTGTGTGTGTGTGTGTGTGTGTGCCTTCTGTGGAAGTTTGGGTGCCAGTCTGGCAACTCGACACCATAAAACTCCACTGCCAATCATGATCGGACAGGTGATACACTGTGGCAACCCCTAATTGGGAAAAAGCCGAAAGAAGAAGATATGTCTTCAGCCAGTTCTCCGAGATGATACATATATCAATGTTTTCCAGGGTAAGCAGTGTCTGCAGGATGTAGAGTTTTTTGTTTAGGCTCCCAGCATTGATCAGCAATAACTTAATGCTGTCTGTATTCTGTTTAGTTATATTGGGAGCTTTATTAGACTGACATTGCCTAAAAGAGGTACTAGAGGTGGACAAGGTCTTGGCCAATATAAGGGTGCTTGGGGGGGGGGTACAGGCCAGCCCTGACAAAACAGTTAGGTCTGTCTATCATCTGTTACCAGACTAATATATACTGTACCCCCCTTTGAATGACATCTGATGTTAAGCCAGTTGTTGAAGTCAATAATCTTTTGTTTATATTGTGGCATCCTTCTTGGTGATGGTAGAATATCCCTAAAGACTATGTTCAATACCTGCCTCAGACACATATTTCTAGAGCTCCATCATGTCTCTCTTCATATAGTGCAGGGAGATACATCCCAAGTCATTTACATCCACAGATACAATGAAGTTATCCATGTAGTCTTGTTCTTTCATCTTTGACTGGAAGCATCGAGGGTCCATGGAGGTAGTTTTGTTATTTTATCTTTGACTGGGAGTGCCAAGGGCCCATGGGAGGAAAAAGTTTGTCATGGCTGTTTACTCTAGATTGTGCACTTACTTTGCACTCTAAGTCAAAGCCATAAAGTTTGGGTAGTAATCCAGCAGTCTCTTCTCTGTTAGCAATCCAACAGTTTGTACTGTTTTGCTTGTCTTAAACAGGGAAATCTGACTAGTCCACTTAGGATGGGTTCTTACTTTGCTGTCTTGTTTATTTTTTTTCTTAAGAATCATACTGTACAGGAATGTGCAGCCTTTATAGTAATGGGTGTGTTTTCTGTAGTATATAAGATAAGCATAATATATGCCTTTACAATGTTAACTACTAAGTCTGAAGGGTAATTTTTATTTGATTATCTGTCAATTGCGTAAATGTACTGATTATCAAAATGATTACAGCAGGCAAGTCTCAGGGCATAACTGCTCTCATTTTGAAAAGCTGATGATCAAAGGCATTTCAGTTTGCTGTACTGGCACGTTCTCATGTAGTGCCTGACAATGCCAAGGTATATTGGTTAGTTCTCACAAGGATTGTCATTTCAAGATATTTCTACAGAATTCTATTGCATTGTACTGTGTTTAATTATTACAGTGAAAAAGCTTTTCATTTCCTTGTACTTATGGTTCCCTAATATATTATTCTTAAACAGAGTAGTATATACCAATTTGTTTGATAAATGACTTATTTTATATGTAAATAGTTTAACGGTTTTCTAAAAAGAGATTATGGATTAAAAACACAAAGGTCTTCTGAGAGGCAATGAAATATTAGATCATTGCAGCTCTGTCATTAGTCAGAAAAGGACTAATGTTTCTAATGCTGAGTACGTTCAGCCATTCTTGGTTTCCAGGGACATCCCTGATTTAGTTTAACACAGGCTCAACTTTTAATACCTGTACTATACGCACTGTTCATGATTGACCCAGCAAATAATTTATACTTCTGCAGTTAAGGATGATACATAGACAGGTGACATATGTTATGGGAAAAAATAAAACAAGCCCCCCTGATTACTGAACACCTAAAGGCTATCTAATTAGATGTGCAGAAGAGTTTGGCATATTCAGTTAAAATTACTTTACTAAATAGTTAACATCTCTTAATGAAGTGCTAGCTACCTAACAATAGCTTCTAAAATCATGTATCCAAAGGGTTTCCAAACAAGTGGTTAGCCAGGTATTTGGGTTTTCAGCAACAACTTTATGCAACATATTTTGTTGGTTAAAATATTTATAATATGTTCTTCTCAGCGCAATGCTCTATCGTGTTTTGATGTTTCTGTAATCACTTTATGCAACTTCTTAGAATCTATATATACATTGAGCTGTATTTTGGGTTTCCCAAATAAAAGAATACAGACACTATGGCTTGTAGAATCAGCTGGATAACAGAAAAATCTATATATCCATGTAATTAAGGATGGAACCCAGAAAACACTTGCACTCTAAAATGCAGTCTGAAAACATAGATCAAGAAATATGACACCTACATGTGAGTTTTTTTAAGTACAAGAAGCACACAGTATTACAAAAATTGAATTAAATAATTGCTTACAAACTGAACTATGAAAAGAAGAGTGACTTACCGAACACAGAAATGTGGGCTGATGTAGATCCTTTCACTACTTCCTGGGGAAGCTGTACAGAAATGTTCTCCAGTAAAGTGGAACCTAATAATGGAAAGGGTTTAGCAATGGAGAGTCATAAGCTGAATATTTTTATCTTTGTATATTATTGTATCTCACATGATTCTATGCTGTTAATGTGGTGGGACTGGTTTAATACTTTAGGGAATCTTAATGTCATTCTGATATACTTGTTTTAAAATTGCACATAGGAAGATATAGTTTTGTTAGTTTGAGTTCTCAGCTGTCAGACCACAGTTACAGAGCAAAAAGTTGTATTATAACTGTATCAGACTTCATAAATATCCTGCGTACTGTAGAGGTAGCATGCAATATTAATCAACATATAAAAGAAAAAGTTAGGTTTGCAATCTCTTTTCACAGTGGATTTTGTACACATCTCATAAATATATTAATAGGTTCTCAATGACATGCAACAATTCTCCTGGATTAGAAAATCATCTTATTAAATGTGATCTCCTAACCAGCTGTTAACATCTAGTGTCCATTGTCATAGGTTCATACATTGTAAGTGCTAGGTAATCAGTCAACAGACCATTGCAATCTGATTAATAAACCCATACATTGCAGGTTAAGTGCTAGGTAATCAGTCGACAGACCATTACTATCTAACTAATTAATAAACCCATACATTACAGGTTAAATGCTAGGTAATCTGTTGACAGACCATTACTATCTAACAAATAAACCATATTCAAAGAGTCCCAGGGAAAAACAAGATAGGCCAGGAGACAACATGAGCCTGCCAATCCAATTATCTAGATTTAACTTGAAGGTGGCAAGGTTGCTGTTCTGCTTAACACGTAGTAGAACTTTGATACACAATGATATGAACCAACAGATCTCATTTACCTGTTGCACAATTTTACATAACTCATGTATATGTCAATAGCCTGCTGGATTGTACTCTCACCATTGGTGCTGTAAGATCAGAAGACTATGGGTTCCATTCCCACACCAGGTGTTTATATTCATGTCCCAGTACTGACACTGCTATGCAGCATTGTGTGTGTGTGTGTGTGTGTGTGTGTGTCTGCGTGTGGTTCTATACTCTTGAGTGTACCATCTATCAGATGAGATGAGATGTTAAACCAAAGTCCCATCTGCCAGAACTGGAAGTATTTCAGATGGATGTAAAATACTCCATGGCACTTATCAAAAAGAGTTGAGGCTTTATTTATTTACACCATTACAACATTATTTACACAAAATGAAAACTTGACATGCAAAGCATTTTATAATCATACAAAGTTAAACAAAAATTAAGCATTTTAAAGATAATACAAAATGTAAATGTTTTATTCCTCTACCTTTTATACAATAGCCATTCTTTATCACACATTCACCATCCTATATCCTGTTAAATAATATCACTTCACACCTAATGCTCCATTTAGCCCTCACAGCAGGTTTTAAAATCTTGCCTATTTTATCTTTTCGAATATACTTTTATAATATAGCCATGTCTATTTTTTAAACAGTCATTTGAAAAGGATTTTTAAATATTCCACACTTCCTTAACTTTCTCACATGCAGAAAGTGCACGTTCCATAGTTCCTTCATCTTCTCACTCATTTGTTTCACCTAACCTTTCACATATTTTCATAACATAAATCTCCATTAGAAACCCCCAATGTATTTTACTTCTTTAAACCTATTCTGTCTCTGTTTTATACCTTAAATTTAAATAATCACTTTCCTGTTCCCATGCCTTAATATGATAATATTTTCCATGATTTGTTCATCCTACACTTTCCTCTCTCTGGGTGCTTCTGCTATTTAAAGATTCTAAATCTTAAATTTGTTATAATATTCATTTAAGTCTTCATTTTACAGCTTTTTTATCATTTTCTTTTCTTCCACATCTACCGACATTTAATTTAATACTAGACTCACTTGCTTTAGTTCAGTTCCTATTTTAACAAGGTATTATTTCAACCATTAACTATTATTTGCTATAATTGCTACATTATCTGCATATACAGTACCATAAATAGGGGAACACTGGCACCTTTTCTAATCCCCTATTCTGTTTCTCTCACTTCCATCTCACAAATTTCAACAACTACATTAACTGCTAATGTAAACAGAATACTCCACAGAGGACATCCCTATTTCACACATTTTGTAACATTAAATTGTTTTACAATCCTTCCATTAAACATAACCCTATTATATGTATTTTTATAAACAGATTTTAATCTTTAAATATTTATTTATTTATTTTATTTGACATTTGTTTACCGTTATGGTCTGACTGGGTCAGAAAGAATCCATTTAAAGAGGAGGCCTGGGAAGGAAAGCTCCAGTTATAGAAATATACAAACTTTGTATAAATAGCAAAAAATATACAGAAACATGGTAATTACGAGTTCCAAGAAGTAGGTACACAGTTAGAAATAACATAAAAATTATACAGAAATGTGGTAATTGCAAGAGTTCCAAGAAGTTAGCACATTGCTGTGAGGTATCTGGTAACCAGTAATTATATTTCAGTATATATGCAAGTAAACAATATATTTTAATTAAGTACATAAGCAGAAAGAGAGAATCAGTGTGGTCTGCAATAAAGGTAATATGCAAACTATACTCCTTCAAACGATCCTGTATACTCATGATTAATCCTATCATAAGCTTTCTCAACATTGCAAAGTACATCTTTACAAATGAGTCTGTAACAGCTTCGGTCCAGTTGCTAGAGGTGAAATTGCTTGAGTGTCAGTAGCACGTAGAAGAAAAAGGTGAAAGGCAAAATGTTGATCACATTTTCATATAGGAAATCATTGCCGGCACAGTTTTTGAATGTGTGTGTATATATATATATATATATATATATATATATATATATATATATATATATATATATATATATATAAAATGAGTTCAGGTGGTGTGGGTGCTTGACCATATCAGGATGCATGGGTGCATTGGGACCGGGGACCACTGCAAAATAAATAAATAAATAAACCACACTGATTTTTTTTTACTCTTCTGTATTTTATGCATTTTTTTTGATCTTTTGGCTTGCCAGCTTGCATGGAAGCCAGCACTTCATAGTAGAACCATTTATAACTTATATAGAATAACTGCCCTTTCACATTTGTTAACTACCTTTCTAAGTGCTTTTAATATAGTCTCGCACTACAGCTGCATTTAATGAGCATGCCTATCTCCTGATAACAGAGTGTAATCATGGCGCTCCATGCTCTACATATTCTTCCTTCATTGTTTATCATATTTTCCTTACTGCGTTCCTCGTTTTTAGTCTTTTTGCCTCCCAAAATGAAACCTTTTTCTTTTCTTCCTTGTAAAAATAACAGACTTTATTCTATTTCTATGTTAACTTATACAATTATTTCTTTGTTAGTAATTTCTTTTTCTTCACCCACCAATGTTTTTAATTGTCTTTTATACATTTATTACATAACCATGTTTTATGTCCTCAGTGTTTTTTTTACCATTATAATGTAATTTTTTGTAAGCTATCTGTCCTCCCATGAGCTATAAAACAGTCTCATAGTACATTGATCAATCCCGCAGTTCTTCAATGGAATCTTTAAGATAAGATGCGTCAGTCCTATTCCCTGTTAATCTTTTCAGTCCCCTCTCCTTCTTTAATATATTCCTTTCTATCACCTATTTCTGCCCACATGGCACAATGATAAAAACAAAACACACAAAAAAATCCGTCTTTATTTCCCCTCTGCAATGCCCAAGATTCCTTTAGACATAAAAAGATAATAATATACTCTTTCAGTTTATGTTTCCTCTTTATATTTAAAAAAATATCTTTTCCAAATTTCAACTTTGCACATTTCATCATTTGCCTGCATACTTTAAAATCAGACCATATCTTACTAGTCCTTTTCCTTAAGTTGCAGTTAAAATCACATATTTCTATTATATTCATAGTTATAATAGTACAACTGTCAATTCTTCAAGTAATAATGCAATTTCCTTAATGTCTGTGTATGTATAAATCACAATTAGCCTGCATACTTTTTTTTTACTACAAAAACATCCAAAATGTGTATTTTTTATTCTTAATTGAAGGAGCATTTCCTGAGCAAAAATCATTTCTAAATCTCCACAAAATATTTTCTGCCCACACTTCTCCATTTATACGTTTCTGCTTCTCATGCAATAATCTAATGTCTTCCAAACACATTATAACAAAAGCTTATTTTTGATATCTCTTCTATATCAAAAATCTTCTTACACCATTTGTAATACTGTCTACATTGACAGATACTAATTTTAAATTATCTTTTTTTTGCTTTCCTTTATTTTTTTTACAACCTTCTGTTATTGGTAACTTATTTTCTTCTTTCTCACTCCTTTACCAATGGTAGCAGTAGATTTCCCCATAACTGCCCTCGCCTTTGCCATAATTTCATCTTAACACTTCATACATTACTAATTTTCTACATTAATATCATTAAAATATTCATGCTGTGTAGTTTGTGAATTTTGAAAATCCTGCCATCTTCATTATTGGCTTAATTGTCTAAATTTTCATTACTCATATTTTCATTGTCTTTTGGTTCACCAAAATTACTTTGATCACAATAAAACCCAAAACAGACATCTTGTCCACATTTTATACAAGAAACTTTACAGTCCTTTATAGAATGTCTAGTTTCAACACAATGAATACAGTATTTTGGGGGCATACCTGTATTAAGTGGTCCTCTTCACCTCAGGAAAAAAGTCTTAGACTGCCCCAATACTTTGACATTACATTTTTATTAACTGTAATAACACTTGTCAAATGCATGATTTAACCATCTACAATACTCAATATTGTCCAGATCTCCCATGAACCAATCCATAATTACCAGTCGTTTATTTATATGAAACACATTTTGATATTTCTCAACATAGTGTTGTCTTAACATTCAGTGTATGCAACTGAACAACCAATTTCTTTTTTAGTGTAATTTCTTAGCTACTTTACTATCTTTCCATGGAACCCAGAAGGATTTTTTTATGAAATAACACCAGTCTTTCAGCTAAGTCAAACATCTCAAAATTGAGTTTGCAAAAAATTTTCTGATCCTAACTATATCAGAGCAAAGGAACAAGAGTCTCATATAGCATATCAATATCTATCAATAGTTTCACCCTTTGTCATACTCATTTCTACCAAAATTGCCAGGTACACTTTTTACTGCCATTTCCTGTTGCTGGAATGGCACTACCATATAATACTAATATCATAATGCACAAATCTTATTAGTTAGTTTTTAGGAAATATCACATAGATTTCATTCTGCATTGCCACCAATACCAATGTTTTTTTCTCATAATACATCTCTTTCCTCAATCAGAAAGTACCTCTCCATTGTATCTGACCATGATAATGTTGTTCTTTCTTCTGGTTCCCCTTCCCTAATAATTTTTCTGTAAAATGAAATCGTTCATGTCTCCATTTTGTAAAACAGCTACTTGAAACTGTGTGAATCCATTGCTACAGCATTTGTATAATTCAAAATGTTCTGAACGGCTTTTACTTCACTGCTTTTAGAACATTCATCAATAGCATTTCTCTCTTCCATTATGAACTCATTTCTTACAGCTGCCTCCAGCCCTGCCCCCAACAAGAAAAGGACAGGGGTTACTTTAAATATATATATATATATATATATATATATATATATATATATATATATGTATATATATACATCATATATATATATCTAGGATAACAGCATTTAAAAACATGGTTTTTCAGGGGGGCAAGCCCCACTGCACCCCCCACGCCCCCTGCAAATTAAATATACTAACACTGAGATCGCACTACACTGAAGAGAATGCTAATGTTCCTATTCCACACTATATAGCAATCTGCACTACCATTCTCTTCAATTTACAGAGATCTCGGAATTAGTGTATTTACATTGCAGGGGGTGTGGTGGGTGCACGAGGGCTTGCCCCCCTGCAAAAACATGTTTTTAAATGCTATCATCCATTTTTTTTTTTTTTTTATGATTTTGTGATGCCACAATTTCGACATTATGGACTTGGGATTTTGACAGTCGAGATTATGGGATCTCAAAATTTTGAAGTGGACCTATATATATATATATATATATATATTTGGGTCTACTTTACTTACCGGAACAGGCACATCACCGAATTCCACTTCGCTGAGACGACAGGACTGAAAAAACAGAAGACTGACATCCGGAACACTGACTTTCCATTCGAGGTAGTAACCACTTGGCTATCTTGTTGAAGTTTGCCCCTTATCTCTGAGATAGTGGGATCTTGGAGTTAGTATATTAAGCTATGGGGGTTGTGGGAGGCAATGCCCCCCTCTTAGGGAGTGTGGAGGGCGGGTGGGTTTAATTTTGTTTGGTTTATTTTTTTTGGGGGGGGGTGGCCAAGAGGTTACTTAAGGAAAGTCAGTGTTCCAGATGTCAGTCTTCTGTTTTTTCAGTCCTATCATCTCAGCGAAGTGGAAGTTGGTGATGTGGCTGTTCGGGTAAGTAAAGTAGACCCAAATATATAATATATATATATATATATATATATATATATATATATATATATATATATATATATATATATATATATACACATTTTATATGCACCATTAAGGTAAGTTTTTTTTTTGTTTTATTATATATTCGAACTTTATATATATATATATATATATATATATATATATATATATATATATACACACACATATATATATATATATATATATATATATATATATATATATATATATATACATACACACACATATATATATACACACACAGACACACACACACACACACACACACACACACACACACACACACACACACACACACACACACACACACACACACACAGACATATCTTAAAATGTCACATCCTTCTATTTACATTTCTACAATATTTATAACATTCATTTCAGTTTATCAAACTTTAACATCTTTCATTCTGTTCCCCCATTCTTCTCTCCACAACTGTCTTTTAATTTCAGCTAACACATTTTCATCATTTCAAATTCAGTTATACAGCAATATACCGTATCTTTATTTCCACAACACTCATGCTGTTAGTATTGATATCCTATCCCAGCTATTAACTTCAGATTTTTTGTTTTTCATATTTTCCATACTATATTGTATCTACATTTATGTTTTGAAAACCACCCCACGTATACTCATTGTGAAAATTTTTCCAAAAGTCTTCATTTTTTTTTACAGTCCATAAATAATGCTTTGTCATCTAGCCACCCGGTGGTGTAAACCTTGGCTCTAGATGATTGTCAGTGTTGAAGTAACACCCAAACCCCACATGTTAAAAGGGGTTGTGGATGGATGGATTCATAGGTTAGTACTAAGCTAACTGCCCTTGCAAACCATTTTAAGCCTAGCGAATTATCCCTTGTGAGACTCAAACCCTGCACCTTGTGTTTGTAAGGCAAACACCTTAGCCATTAAGCCACTCTCCCATCTTATTGGATTAATGGATTACTTATTCATTATAATCTTTACATTTTTCTCCTCCACTGCTTTATATTTCATACTACTTTTTACAGGCAACTTATTTAATAATAATCATCATAAAAAATCTCCAGCCTCATAAAACTCTTCAAATATTTCCCTTTAATTTATATTGCTTTTTTCAACTCATCCTTACGATCTTTCAATTTATATGTTTAATATTTCTACATTATGTTATATCATTCCTTCCTATTCTTAACTCCCTCAATCTTAATTTTACATATCTTCATCTGCCGTTCATATTCTTTTTCCCATCATCTCATCCTTTTTAATTATGTTATAGCTAAGTATTGGCTAACTGCCCTTGTGGGCAATTTTAAGCCAAACCAGTGTGCCTTTTTTGTGCTTGAATTAATCTATCCCATTTGTTTAGAAACTGGCCTTACCTATCCCATGGTTGAAAATTCTACATAATGAGAATAACTGGGATCATACTATAGAAAATTTAAGGGGGGCCATGCATGGGATAAAGCATTTAGGAGCTATCTCTGTCCATTATTAGTACAAGAGTCAGTCCAGCAATAAATTTTCTGTTTCCCATCCATAGATCCAAGTTACACTTGAATGTAGACAGGAGGAACTTTGTTTTATGGGGATGGGGAGTCTGTTTTGGAACAGCAGCATCCTCTGTGAGATTTACCTGTCAGTCCAAGCTGTTCTGTTGATTTTGCAGAACAGGTTCCAATCTCATGTACAAGTATTTTTGATGCCATTTGACTTTCTGTTGTGCAGTAAATCTATCAGTATTGGGTTGGGAATGCCTTGTATGCTAGACCCAGGTCACTTCTTAACACTCTGTAGGATACCATGTACAGTGAAAGAATTTGAGTTGACCCATGTAGGAAATGTTGCCCTGACCTTATATCTTTTTAGCAAGTTGTCTCTGTGGGTGTTCCAGTTGTTGCATATGTCTAGACAGGTACATGTCAAATGCGGCATTATAATCAATGACTGGCCTAATGAAGGCTGAGTAAAGAGGGACAATGGCATCCCTAAATCTAGACATAATCTGTTTATAAGCTGTGCAGTATAGAAGGACTTTCTTACAAAAATTGTCTCATGTTGATTAAAAGTTAGGTCACTGTCCACATAAGTTCCCAAATCCTGAATTAATGGGTCAACTCTTAGGGGAATGCTGTCAATGTGATAGTTTCCTGGGGTAGATGACTTCCCAATGGATAAAATAATGGATTTTTGGCATTTAGTTTCAGTCCCGATTTTGACACCAGTTATTTATTTGGTCCAAACCTTCCTGCAGGATGACTATCACTATTTGGGGATTAAGTGATTGCTATTAGCTTGCAGTCATTTCCACACTTATCACACATAGTCAGCCAAAGCCCCTTGATATTGGCTTTTATTTTGGAAAAATAGATGACAAACAGGAGAGGTCCCAGTACAGAAGCCTGGAGGACTCCACTGGTGACTAGTCTCTTTGTGGAGGTGAGTTCCCCTATTTTGATTTCCTGCATCCTATCTGTGAGCCAGCTGGCATTCCAGCTGGAGTCATAGGGGCTTATTTCTAGTTTATTTTGCTTTTCTTTTATGCCTGAGTGAGGAAATGTGTTGAAGGCTTTCACCAGGTCGAGGTATGTGGTGTGTACCGCTTTGCCTTCGCCCATTGCTTTGGTAAATTTTCAAAAATGTCCTCCAGGTTGTGTAAACATGATGTGCTCTTAATGAATTCAAACTGAGATGGGTCCATTGCTTGGAGCTTCCTTGTGTCCTGATTCATTAGTGCCATAATAAGTCTTTTCATGGCTTTGCATATGAGGCTGACCAGACTTATGGGTCTGTAATTGCCTGGGGTCTTGTGGAAGGTTCTCCCTTATGCAGTTGAATGGCTGTAGCTGTTCTCCATTTCCTTGGTACAAATCCTGCATGGAGGCTGAGACTGAATGCATGGAGGCTGAGACTGAACAGTGTTGTTAGGGGTGTGGCTGAGACTGAATAGTGTTGTTAGGGGTGTGGCTGAAACTGAACAGTGTTGATAGGGGTGTGGCTAAATTGTGCTTTATGCTATTTAAGATGCTTCCGGGGATATTGTCAGGACCCACTGATGCAGTATGTTAAGCTTGTGATAGCACTTTTGGGACCTGGTCTCATGTGATTGCTGGAGGAGAGCCAGTTTCAGGTATACCTTGAGGAACAGATGGACAGAAGACAGGCAATGTTAGAGCTAAATTTATCAGCCAGTAGGTTAGCAATATCTTCAGCATCAGTGTAGGTAACATCATTCATAATCAGCTCAGCACAATGATGCATTACGCTTTTGACATTAAAAACATAACTAAAAAAGGCATTTTGATTGTCTTTGGCTTTGGTAGCTATTTTAGCCACAAACTTGGCTTTGGTGAATTTTATTAAG
Organism: Protopterus annectens; assembly: GCF_019279795.1. Lineage (NCBI taxonomy): Eukaryota > Metazoa > Chordata > Ceratodontiformes > Protopteridae > Protopterus > Protopterus annectens. Next base: position 142,199,711 of record NC_056741.1, read on the forward strand.
CTCCTTACTTGTTTGTTTATTTAAGTGACATGGACTCTTACATTCTGTGAATTATTCTTCTTACTTTTGATCAAAATTCCTTTCATTTAATTGTAAAGCTTGTTGATGTTATGTCTCCACCATGTGGGTTTGCCCTGTGATTGTTTCTATTGGTTACAGCTGTATCTCTGCAGCTGTTTACATGCTGGCAGAGTGTGGTGGTACGCATGTTTCTGCATTCTCAGTGAATTTAACTGGGGTTACTGGGGATTTGAAGCTTGCCAGTATATCACTTAATAGTAGGTAGTCTGTCTTAAAGAAATTTCTAAAGGTACGTTTGGTGGAGGGGATCTCTGGTTTCCATTTTATTTCAAAGTAGACTGATCAGACCTAACAAGTGATGAAAATATGCAACAGATGGTGCAAGATGCTCCCATATTATTAAGGATAAGATCAAGATTTTATTCTCCCTAGTGAATTTGTATTGACAAAGTCCAGGAATTTCTATGCTTGTGCACTAGTAGTGGTTTAAGTTTCCCAGTCTATAGACGGACATTTTCCTTTTCATTTTTTTTTCATTTCTCATCATTTCAAACACAGTATTTTTCCTATAAACCACCTTCCTTTTCCATCATATTTTAAAATACCACATAGAAGTGCATAAATGCCAAATATACAACTGGATTTTTTCAATTCAAACCCCCTTCTTTATTATTATATACTTTATTATGTACCTCCTTGCCTGACTGGATTGAGTCTTGATTATCAAATAAAACTGAAAAAAAAATCTTGAATGATTCTTTCTCCATTTTTTCCAGGAAACATATATACTCACCCCAAATATTCCAGCTTTCCTAATATATACTTATTTAACATGTACACCTTCTTTCTGAAGGATAAATAGAAAGTTTTCTACCAACTGACTTCTTATTTCACCCAGATTTTTTCTCTATTGTTTTATTATTTTTCCACTTTCACCAGTATATTTCGTTTGTTTTTTTATTTTGCCAAACCCTTTACTATTTGACCTATTTAACCTTAACTCAGCTTCACTCCCTTTTCTTCCTTATCCAGTTTCCCTCATCCATAGTAAACTATTTGTTACAATAACAAAATCATCTGTGTATGAAAGACATACAGCTATTATTACACACTTTTCCATCTCTCATGTTTCTCTCATTTCACTAGAACAACTTTGTATTATTGCTTTCTTTATTAGCACAATTAAACACATGCTCATTTGACATCCCATTTTCACCCCTTTTTCAGTTTTGATTTGTTCCCTAACCAGCCATTTACCATGAACTTCATCCAACATCTTATAACAGTTCCTTGATGCTTTTATTATTTTTCCCAAAGCCATAATCCGCTAAAATATTCCCCATTGGCACATGACTTGAATCAAATGCTTTTGCTATATCACATGCAACCAACCTTACGTCTTTATTCTTCCTTAAATTAGCATCTATTACTTATTTTATTATTACTAACATTTCCTTCACCTGTTTTCCCTTTACTCAATATGCCACTTCTCCTATCAGTTCTCCCAAAACGATCCCCATTCTATTTGTATGATTTTCATAAAGATTTATATATCAGTGTCATTGGCTTCCATTTCTTAATATTTTTTCATCTTTCTTCCAAATAAATATAGTCACTTCAGCACATATATTTTCATCTTCTATCCCTTCTCTAACCATTCATTCAATATTTTTACAAATAGTTCTTTTTTCCCTTACACTCGCCCCCTTATAATAGCCATAACTTAAGCGATCCCAGCCTGGTGCTGATTCTTCCTTCCCTTCTTTTATAACATTTTCAAAATATTTAATTTAAATTATTTATTCTGACTTATATTTTACCATATCCAGACATTTCTTTGCTTCTTATACACTTATACAATTTTTTTTTACTATCCACAGAATTTCCTCTTGTTTACATTGTACTACCTCATTTTCATCTAACATTCCATCCATCCATCCATCTTACTTTCCCCTTCTTTTTTTCTTTATTTCCTACAAATGGTGACATATCTTTCTTCGTTCCTTTTAAAAAATATTTCTGCCTATACAACATTATCTTCATTTTTTTATTGATCTAATACATTTTTTCTATTTCTCTTACTCTTGTACTTCCTACTTCCATTCCTTTCTCAAAATCGTTTGGCACACTTTTATATTCTACTTTATCTTTTACCCTTTTCTGTACTTGCAAAAAAAGCAGTTTTATAGTTCTCCCACCACTCTGCCCAGCTTTCATAAAATACTCTCATTGCCATGTACTATTTCCATGGTCTACTAACTTTCCCTTAATTTCTTTCATTTTACTTGCATTCCCTGCTAATTGTTTTATTCCTTTTCATTCATTATTAACTAAATTAGTCAATATTGCCCTATGATCTAAAAATCTATTTCTTCTACACTACCTGACACTTCCTTCATGACACCTGAATATAAAACACAACCTTTATCTGTTTTAAAATTTTAGCTTAAATAAGTCCATTCTCTACTTTTAACTATTTTCAAATTTCTATATTACATTTCATAATTAAATAGGTTCATAGTCAAATACTAGGCTAGCTGTCCTTGTGAGCCATTTTAAGCCAAGCCAATTTTCTTTTTGTGAGACTCAAATGCGGAACCCTGTGTTTGTGAGCTAAACACCTTTATCATTACACCATTCTCCCAACCCCAATTATTTGTTTTTCATGGGACTAGATTAGTGACAGTAGGACACAAATGTACGCTCTTCTGACTATACACACACACACACACACACACACACACACACACACACACACACACACACACACACACACACACACACACACACATATGCACGTGCACACAACCAGTTGACTGCAGTGAGATTAGAACCCCTGCTACACCAACTAGAGATGGCACAAGTCTTTTAACATCTTTACATATTGTGCTATTTTTCCTTTTTACTTTCTTAACATATAGATGAAGTCCGCAGCCATTACTATTGGCATGTTGATGAAGACGTATTTTTTTTTCTTTCTGAGATGTGTGTATACACATATATTACTATTAGCCTCACATAATTTCCATTTTTTCTTAAGTGTCCTATCATCATCCTTCCTGGTATCACAATTGTTACTTCTACATTCTACTTCATCTTCTCTTATTGACACTCCTAACCTAGAATATGTTTTGTGTCATACTAACCATATAATCTTTTTCCTCATACAGCTTCAGTTTTTTCTTTTTTCTAAGACATTCTGTACCAAACAAACATAAAACATCAATCTTTTTATTTGTGCATCAGTCATCTATCAAACCTCTCACTTTATTTCTTATACTGCTTGCATTTAGTCCCATCCATTTCTCTTTTTGCATCTGTTTTTGTCTGTTCTTATTTTTCATTTTCTCGTTTTTACCCTTCCTCCTATATATGTAATTTCTTTCTACTCACCATCTTCAGCAATGAACCTAATTCCTGAAGTCCTTGCCTTTCTGATGCTGACAAATGTCTCTCTTCATAATGTACAGTGTTTCTTGTTCCTTGCTTTATACTAACTGCATTTGCTTTCTTCTTTACTTCACTCTTGTCATATACAATACCCAGCTGCAGAGGCATATTCTTAAATCTGATTACTCCGTTGCCCAAACATGCCTCTCTACTTTCAATTTCTGTAACTGCTTCTCTGCCACAGTATCAATTCATAATCAGACTACTCCTGCAGTACTCTATCCATCACATAACTCCAGCTTGCCTCTTCACTTTCATTTGGTTCTCCCTCCTTCATTAAATTTTCCAATATCTCTGTATCTAAACTTCCACTCTCCAGTTTTACAAGAAGAATAGATTTCATATTCTCTTATCTCTCTCCAAAATTTCTTCAGCAGTAATGCTTAATCCTTCCTCCAGTGTGGAATTCTCCATGTAATAGTGAATGCTCTCTGGCACCATCTAGTGCTCAAAAAGAGTATTGGAAGTTCCACAGTGGGCTGGTCACATTTCCTCTACTAAGTATGTATACCATGTCAGATTTCCCCTGAAAAGAAGCCACTGGCCTAGTGGGACTAAACCAGTAACAAAGTGCAAATAAAATAAATAAGCTGATATTTGAGTAAATCTTTTTATGAAGGAATAGGATGCAAATGTGGGTCAAATTTTTCACGGTTTGAAAAGGTAGACACAGATCATCACAACAGAGTCCATAAGAAACTGAGTATAATGAAAGAGCTTCCAGTCTAGCTGGATAACCGAAGGTCTCAAAACCTTTGATCTTTTTAGCTAGAAATCTCTGAGGTCTCTTACGCTGAGTGATATATTCAGATGAATGCATGTCAAAAGGGGAATTGCCTTCAGTAAGGGATCTGATAAGAGATGAATGAACAGGAATTAACATTTCTCTAGCTCTTTACAGGATGTCTTTGGAAATCAGATGAGCTGAACAGAAAGATTTCTGAATTACTACAGAGATAATGATGGTCAAAAGATAAGAAATTATCAGCAATAATGCCTATATCCCTTACAATTATTGTCTGTAGGCTGGGATGCATTGCCTATATGGCATGATACAGGATTATTTTTTCACATTTACTTTGAGACCATTTTCCTTACTCCATTTGTTAACATAGTGTAACCTGTGCTGGAGTAACTATAAGTCAGTGGAAGAATGAAGAACAACCTCTAATTTATAGTTGTCTGCAAACTTAGATTACCATAGGTCATGAGTGTTGGCTTGAAAATATGAGTATACCCTCCCTCCCATCTTTCAAAACCACTCTGAAAGACTTCCTAGTTAAAATCTGGCTATGTTCTTGTTTTAAACAAGGATAAACTATATCCCTAGATGTGAACAAGTACCTTTTCATGCCTTATACCTCCTTATTCTCCCTTTTTCACTTCCTTACTGCTATCTAAATTCTCTTTGTTGACTTTCTCTCTAAATATACCATTAGTCTGTACTTCCCTCACTTCATATTGCAATTCCTGTTTGTATTAGACTAACCACTACCTTTAACTTCTCTGCAAACTGTCTAAAATTTCTCTAAATATTAGATGATTGTCATACACTTTGTATTGATTCCTAACCAATGTTTTTATATTATGTCTAATTTGTTATAATTATTTAAACTGCAGATCTTTTTGTTTGTTTTTTGAAGATTGTAAAAATATTGCACCTAAAATGTTTTGCAATAATTTCTAGCTTTTCTCCCCAGGCCTGCACTGAAAATGGGCTTCTACCCAGTCAGACTCTCACAGTAATCAAATGTCAATAAATAAATAAATGAATAAATAATGAGACATGGATGCCAGATAGACATGACCCAGTGGTCAGCCTGGTGGTGCACCCATGGTAACGTTCCTTTTTTTTTTTTGCTTTCAGAAGTTGCATCTGTGACTTTAACCATACAGGTTCTATTAGACAATGAGTTACCTATCCAAGGCACAACAAAAAGATTTATATTCAGATTTGCAATCCTCTTCAATAATATCTGCATGAGGAATAATATTAAAGGTCTTGGACAGGTTCAAAAATGCTGTATGTACTCAATCACTGCTATGGACTGTTTTGGTGAATTTTTCAAAAGATATTAATGAGGTTAAAGATACAGAATATGCCTCTGACAAAGTTGAACTGCTGAGAGTCTAGGTTAAGAGCCTTTAAATTTCTAGATTAAAGAACTTTATATTGGAGAATAGTCAGACCAATGGGTATAGTTATCAAGGCCCATGGTTGCATCATCCTTGTGTAATAGCATTACAATAGCTGTTTTTCAGGCATTGGAACTGTAACCAATGACATGGCTGAGATAACAGAAGGGGTCCAGTTATGCTATCTTTTCTACTTAAATTGTAATTATATATAGAATCATAGCATGTATATGTCAATTGGGCCAAGGGCCAAGTGGACATTTACTGCTTGTTAGTACCCACCTTAAGATCTTACTTCCTTTTTCAAGGAGTAACAGGCCAGTCGTACCAGGCTAAATTTATGGACACCCATCCAGCTTGTCTAACTGCTTTATGAAGGAGGAAAATGTGTCACATTCTTAATTTGGAGTGAAGTTTGTTCCAGAGAGGGGGTAAGTGTTTTGTGACAAATCTTCCTCTCCACCATGTTTTGTTTAAAGCAAGTTTAGATCCTTGGTCTAGTGTTAGTGGGACAGATTTGTGGGGATATAACACATCTTGAACTACTGGATCCTAATGGCCCAGTTGCCTAGGCACAGATCATCCCTAAGAAATCTAAAAAACACTGAATAAAGGGGTACTTTGAGCCTCTCCTGGTAACTCTTGTTTTTTAAGCCTATGATCTTTTTGTTAGAAACCTCTGGGTTTTCCAGTTGCTTCATATGTCTCACAAGATGCATCCCAAAAGGGGGCACTGTATATGATAATAGGTCTGATCAATGCAGAAAATAAAGGGGTAAGAGCTTCCATATATCTAGATGAATACCTTTTGCAATCGGCTGCACCAGATAAAAAGATTTACTAACCACTATTACAATGTGGTGATCAAAGGCTAGAGAATTATCTACCCATGTTCCAAAATCTGTCACCACACTTTCAGTTTCAAGTGGGGGTGTTGACTGTACTATAAGAAAGAGTTTCATAACATGTCAGAAAATCCTAAAAATTGGAAAAACACTTGGCAAATATAAGACAATTGTTCAAATATGGAAAGATGTGCGTGCCTGCTGTAAGCAAAAACTGGAGCCAATCACTTTGTAAATAACTTTGGTGCAGTTGACAGACTGAGAACAAAGAAGACATGTAAGCTAGATACAGAAAATCTTAAGAAACATCTGTAATCTTTAACAATAGGAATGTGATGATAAGTATCTTTTAACTCTAACATTACCATGAAACTAAGTAAAGGAATGAGAGATAACAGGGCCTGAGGGGATAACATTTTGAATGTTGGGTCCTTTACAAAGAGATTCAGAAAGCAGTGTTGTAGGACTGGTCTGCACATTCCCTCTTTCTTTAGTACCAGAAGAATAATTGAATAAAAGCCTTTGTTTATCTGATCTGTGGGCAGTAGATATATATCCTCCTGAGATAACATATGCTCAACAATTGGAGAGAAAAAAGGGATATGTTTGGTTTACAGGATGAGGAGGAATCCCCTGACAAGGAGGCGGGACTCCCACTGCCATCTGTACTCCTACTGGATGATTTTTATAACCCATTTATATGTGATACTTTGATGTCACTGGGGAAGGTGAAGGCCTAAACTGAGGGATTGTTTGCCAGAGTGTGTGTATATGGGTATATGTTGGGAGAGGGGGGCCAGAGAGGCAAGTAGTCCTTCTGTCTTTTGGACTGTCCTTGATACTGTTAGACTTCCCCTTCATTTTTAGAGTTTCCTTGGCATTGCTTTTTAAAGCCCTGTTTGCTAGCACCTTGCTGCTTAAACTGCATTTTGAAATAGTGCCGAGTTAGAAAGAAAAAAATTTAATTTAGAAAAGAAAAGATGGAAAATACGGGTCACCCCTTGAATCAGTTGCTTTCTTTCATTAAATCATTTAAGTATCTCAGCAGCAGAAGGGCCAAACAGAACATCATTTTAAAAGACAGAATTTAAAATCTCAGTTTTAATGTCTTGTGGTAAGTTTTGAGAACATAACCAAGCAAACCTTCTCATAGCTAACCCAGTAGCAGCAACTCTGGAGACAGCATTGTTGAATTATAACAACACTTTCAAAAAGAGCATTTGGTTACATGAGAAGCAGACACTATTAAAGCAAAGTAGTGCAGCTAGGGTGAGGTGACAGGAGCAACTGCCCCGAACTTAGGGTTTTGGGGGGAGGGTGCAATCATATGATCTCAATCTCTGTTTAATGCTATACCAGCTTTTAAAGCCATTATTGCATTTGTGATCAAACCTCAGCACTGCAGTGCTCCATATGTGGTCTAAACTATGGCAGATGTTTCCTAGAGTTAAAAAAAAGAAACATATATATATATTTTTTATTTTAAAATAAAACCTGATCACTCATGTAGACAAGGTATAAACTGCAGCAATTATCTACACCATTTTAGAAAGCAGTTTGCTACAGATTAAAAATATTTTTTTTTGTTAACTAAAACATGAGAGCTGTAGCACTCTGTGCAGGCAGGGTATAAACTGCAGCAACTGTCACTTTTAAAGAAAAAATTATTAATGCTTTTTTTAATTAAATATTTTGAAGGAGGGCTGCAGAAATGTGACCTGTATGGATGGATGGCATGCCAGTAGAAAGAAGATTTTTTTTTGTGCTCTTCAGTGGAAGACCTTTGGAGAGTGTGTGGGGGGGCATAGATCTAACTGTAATAAACTGATTGTTTACAATGTAGCTATTAGCTTATAACAGTGAAGAGGGACACTGGCTCATAATAACAGCCCAGGGTGCTGGTTCAACCAGCTATGCTTCTGTTAAAGCATTCAATTAATTCTTTATCTCAGAAGAAGGGAGGTTAACAGTTAACTTTCTTATGTTCTCAGAATAAGCCAGTCAAATTCCAACAAGAGCCTGGCAGTTCAAAATTCTGAAACTTTAAAGTAGCAGAAGATTAAACATCATTTCCAAAGCTATTAAAAGCTTTCCCATCCTTACAGAGAGGATGGAGTTAGCATTAGCAATCTGTTTAGGAGTAGTAGTTTTAGATAAGGACATAAAAATCTTCATCTCTTTAAAATTAGAAAGCAGATCTTCATGAGACTGAGGTCTTTATATAACCTATCAGAATTTTTAGGCAACAGAAGCTGACTGTTAAGTGTGATACAAGCTGTAAAGAAAAGTCCTCTAAATCTGAAAAAACAATAGAGACAACTGCTGGCTGAGGAACATTCAGTTGCAACAAATCATAATACTTTTTTTCTGGGAAATAGGGATTTCATTCTGTTTCTTCTGAAATACCTCTTTCATTTAAGCCAAAGTCTCAGAAAAAGATAGCTCTTGTGGAGAAAAAAATAAAGATAATCAGTCCCCCTTCATTCCCTGTTCTTCTTACTGAGAATCAGTGGCAGTAGGACAGGAAAATTCACTTCCCTTTTTCTGGTTGAATTAAGTGAAGAACCTGGATTAGAAATATTAAAAGCAGAAATAGTGAGATTTCTCTGTCCATAGTAATAGAAACAGATGTAACAATCTTAATTTTTTTGTTTTCTTTTCCTATCAGACTCCCTGGAAAAAGACTAACTCATGGCAGGGGTACTGTCCTGGGGAATCAGGCACCCTAGCCTAGCTATGTGGTAAACCTTCACTTGCTCCTTCCCCTGAGACAGACAAGAATGGTTCTCCATTGCCTGGAGAGGACAACCCTATAGCCACAGTGGACATGTGTAACTCTTGGTCCTTAGTAGCTTCCTACAGAGCTACACCAGAGGGACTGGAAGACATCTATGATCTGTCTAGGGAACTAAGTCCAATCACATCAGAATCACCCATTGGCAGCCAAAGACTCCCAAACAAGTTTTGTTGATGGGGAAGGAATGAAGAACTGAGGACACTATAACTGCTCCATGGTACAGATGAGAAAGAAACCTGGAAGATGAGTAGCAAAGCCCATAAGAATCTTGACAGAAAAATAATGAAAACTCTGAAATATGGGGGAAGTATGGTAATTTTTTTGGACGACATCATAATTTTTTGGAGGGATACCAGAAAGAAACTGGATGAATTTTTTCAGTTTATTAACAACAGCACCACCTTTTTGAGGTTTACAATGGAGGTTAATAGTGAAGTGATACATTATTTGGATGTATCCTTATCACTGGATAAGGAAAACAAGGGCTTTGAGTCTACATTATATAGGAAACCCACCTATTCCAACTCCCTTCTACATTTTACTAGTGGGCATCCACTACATCAAAAAAGGTCCTTAATTAAAGGACACTGTGTTAGAGTGGCTAGAATGGTGAGTTGTGATGATGTCTTTATTAAGGCGTGCCAGACACTTAAGGAAATGTTGTTGTTGAGGGGGTACCACACAAACTACTTAGTGAGGTGATCTGAGAGGTAGTAAATAAAAGAATGAAGGGTATTTTAAACCCTTGTTAAGAAATACTGTACCCTTGTCCTATGTATAGCAAAATGGCACTGACACAATGCAAAGACAAACCATCTACAAAGGAGCCTTGATTTTACCATACAATCCTTGATTCTATGGGACAAAAGAGGTCATAAGACATAAGTGGAGTATTTTTTCAATAGATCAAAATATTAAGTCAAAAGGAGGGGAAAAACTTACCATAGTCTATAAGAAAGATCTTTGTTTTAAGAATTTGTTGGAAAGTAATAGTGTTAGAGTGGCTGAAAAGGGTATGCACAAATATGGAAGATGCTACCAGTGTAATTTTATTTTAGAGGGTGAAGGTGTAAGAATAGGTACTGCCCAGTATACTAAAACCACTACTAAAGGTTATTGTTTTACTTCTGGGGTGGTTTACATGGCAGTTTGTCAAGTATGGCAAATGTTCTATATGGGTAAAACCAAGGGGGCATTTAGAAAGAGGATTTACCAATGCCAGTATGACATTTCAAGGCTAGGTGAAAAGAATCCAAGAAAAAACAGTCCAATTCCAAAGCCAATAACTAGTCCCCGAAGGTCTCAATAGAACCACACTTTAATGATGAAATTGTAAACTCCACACAGATCCTCCCTATAGACTTATAATATCCGATCATAATAGTATCACTTATTCCATTGGTATTTTTATAGATCGGATGGTGAGGCAGGCTTTGGCACCTATTGAACACATTCTTATTGACTCTTGGGATTTTTTAAGAAAAGTGAAAAAGGAATTTTTTAGTAACAAGGTTTATTTTTCTACTATTGACGTAGTCGATCTTTTTACCTCTATCCGCCATGACATAGGTCTGGAGTTTTTTAATGATGTACTTGTGAGTAAGACTAATTTAAGTGGAAGTATGATCAATTTTTTAGTAGAACTTATGGAGATTGTTCTGAAGAACAATTTTTTTACATTTGAGGGGGAATTTTATAGACAAATAAATGGGGTAGCCATGGGTAGTAGTTGTGCCCCCATTTTTGCTAATTTAGTGATGTACCAACTGGAAAAATATATTACGTTTTAAATTCTGTGTACAAAAATGACTGGTACCTATATTTTAGGTTTTTAGATGATTTATTTATTTCATGGAGAGATGTAAAGTCATTTGAACCTTTTTTAGAGTATATTAACCAAATATGTGATTATTTTAAATTTACAGGTAATGGTAACCATAGGGAGATCAATTTCCTAGATGTCAAATTGATTAAAGATTCTTATAATAACAAGTTTCAATCTAGGGTATACAGGAAACCTATCTTCTCCAACGACTATTTAGAATATTCTAGTAACCATCCCCCGTACATTAAATGGAATATTGTCAAGGGGCAAATGGTTAGAGTAGTAAGGATGTGTTCTAACCTGGAGTATGTGGAAGAGGAAACTAGATTAGTTATGGATATGTTCCTCAATAGGGGTTACCCTTTTGATTTTTTGCAAGAAATTAGGGACCAAGTCATGGGAGAATGGAACCACAGATATAAACCTCTTTTGGGGACCAGTGAGGGGGTGACAACAACAACCCACAATGATGTGAAGGAATACACCCAGGCTATGGCTCTTACTTACAAAGAAACTTCAAATGAAGTGAAAAAGATTATTAAGAACAACTGGGCAATGTTTAAAGGAAATAAGGAAGTATGGACCGTGTTTGGTACAGAACCCCTATTCACCTATAGAGTCAATAACAATTTGAAAAATATTTTAGAAAATAAACCTTTAAAGAAAAAAAGAAAGGAGGGTACCCATTAAGTGTGGGGCTTGTGAATATTGTAAATATATTTTAGAGATCCCCATGGTGAGGTTAGGTCCCTTTGAAATCGAGGTAGCCTTGGTTTCGGGTTCTTGCACTACAACAGGTATTGTTTATTTAGCCCTTTGTATGGTCTGTCAATGTTTTTACATCGGAAAAACAGAAAGGAGGTTGAATCGTAGAATATACGAACATTGTGACAGTATTTCAAAAATGGACGAAAAGAATGCCTTATTTAAACATATAAGGATTAACCCTACCCATAATTTCAAGTATGGCATTTTAGAAATAGTGAATAAAGATTTTAGAGGGGGGGATTGGACCAATAAGTTGTTAAGGGCTGAATCTAGATGGCAACTAAAGGTCAACGCTAGTGAATGTCCAGGCATCAACAATGCCATTAGTATCAAACCTGAACTCAGGTTTAGAGCTAATAAAATATGATTTATTTGAACATGTATTTATTCAACATATTTTAATACGAATTGTTTTTTGTATTCATATATACTATTTTGTTTTACGGTTTTATAACAAATTGTATTTCTTCACTGTTGCTTTAATAATTTTTTTAATTGGTTTATTAATCAATTAATCAAATGTGTATATTGAGATGTGATTTTAATCAGCTTTGTTCTGATGAAGTCATTTTGACGAAAGCGCTTGACCGACCTGTGTGGAGTTTACAATTTCATCATTAAAGTGTGGTTCTTTTGAGACCTTCGGGGACTAGTTATTGGCTTTGGAAGTGGACTGTTTTTCCTTGGTTTCGTTTTTCACTGCTTCCCCACCTTGTGTTTTACTAGGTGAAAAGAATGCACTTGCAAAACATGTCAAAAAACACCCAGGACATTATTTTAAATACATGGCTATGGAAAATGTTGAAATGGGTCCAAGATGGGGACACTTAGATTTATTTTTGTAGTATAAAGAACTAAAGTGGCAAATAAAATACAATGCAGTGTACCCCGAGGGCTCAATAATGTGATTTTTATCAGTTATGTTTTAAAGATGAAAGCTGAATTTGCTTTTTTAAAATATTTTCTGTTCAGAGTATTTCAATTTAACTTTTCAATTTCAATGTCAATTGTGTGTCTTGTTGTATGTTTAGAAATAATATATACTGTGTTTTTAAGACAGGCTGGGTTGAAGCTGATAGATCAATTGAAAACATGTGACTTTCTTATTTTATCATATATAAGTAGAGAATGTAGTGTGCTTTGTTTCATTCTGAAGAAGTCATTTATACCATTGATGAAAGCGCTAAAGTGTGTTTTAATAAAGAAGATCCATTGTCCTGCAAGTTGTCTTTTGGTTCATTTTTCTAATGTAGCAATTACCTTATAACAGTAAAGAGGGGCACTGGTTCATAATAACAGCCCAGGGTGCTGGTTGAACCAGCTATGCTTCTGTTAAAGCATTCAATGAATTCTTTATCTCAGAAGAAGGGAGGTTAACAGTTAACTTTCTTATGTTCTCAGAATAAGCCAGTAAAATTTTGACAAGAGCCTGGCAGTTCGAAAATTTTGAAACTTAAAGTAGCAGAAGAATAAATATAATTTCCAAAGCAATTAAAAGCTTTCCCGTCCTTACAGAGGGGATGGGGTTAGCATTAGCAATCTGTTTAGCAGTAGTAGTTTTAGATAAGGACATAAAAATCTTCATCGCTTTAAAATTAGAAAGCAGATCTTCATGAGACTGAGGTCTTTATATAACATATCAGAATTTTTAGGCAACAGAAGCTGACTGTTACGTGTGATACAAGCTGTTAAGAAAAATCCTCTAAAGCTGGTAAAACAACAGAGACAACTGCTGGCTGAGGAACACCCAGTTGCAAAAAATCAATACTTTTTGCTGGAAAGTAGGGATTTCATTCTGTTCCTTCTGAAATACCTCTTTCATCTAAGCAAACGTCTCTGAAAAAGGTAGCTCTTGTGGATAAATCACTGAAGATAATCAGTCTCCCTTCATTCCCTGTTCTTTTTATTGAGAATCAGTGTCAGTAGGACAGGAAAAATCATTTCCCTTTTTTCTGTTTGAAGTAAGTGAAGAACCTGGATTAGAAATATTAAAAGCAGAAACAGCAAGACTTCTCTGTCCATAGGGTTACCACCTGTCCCACATTGCGAGGGACAGTCCCTCTTTGGGCAGTTGTGTCCTGTCAAAAATTATTAAAAATGGCAAATGTCCTGAGATTGTAGGACATAATTATGTCCTGTATTGTATGCAATAGTTGCATAACACAGTTATTCTGTATCTAAAATACCTAAATGTTATAAGAAACAGAATAAGCAACTAAAATGCTGCAAGAATAAGCTATCATGTAGGCAAAAAGGTTAAGTTCTATCCTTTGTACTGACAGTGGGTATGTGTCGGCCTGTAAAATCTGATGTGTGTCCCGAAAATGTCCCACTTTGGCCATTTGAAAAGGTGGCAACCCTGTCTGTCCATAGTAATAGAAACAGGAGAAGTAACATATTCTTAATTTTTTGTTTTCTTTTCCTGTGAGACTGTGCTGGGGAATCAGGCATCCTATCCCAGTCATGTGGCTGTGAGACTGTCCTGGGGAATCAGGCATCCTATCCCAGTCATGTGGCTGTGAGACTGTGCTGGGGAATCAGGCATCCTATCCCAGTCATGTGGTAAACCTTCACCCACTCTTTCCCCTTAAACTGACAATAGTGGTTCTCCATTGCCTGGACAGGACAACCCTACAGCCATAGTGGACATGTGTGAAGCTTGGTCCTTAGTAGTTTCCTATGGAGCTACACCAGAGGGACTGAAAGACATCTATGAGCTGTCTGGGGAACCAAGTCCAAACACAGCAATATCACCCACTGGCAGCCAAGTCAGTGAGGGAACTGGACTAACATCCAAAGACTCCTGAGCAAGTTTTGTTGATGGGGAAGAAATGATGAAATGAAGATACTGTAACTGCTCCATGGTCCAGACAAAAAAGAAACCTGGAAGATGAGTATCAAAGTCTGTAAGAGTATTGACAGAAAAATAATGATTTTTGAGGAAAAAAAAATGACAATACCTAACGCACAATATCCTTTCCCTAATAAACTAATTCCACATGAAAATAGCAGAAAAAACAGATTTTTAAACTGTTTTCATGCAAGTATATATAGACTAAAACTCCTCAATAAGTCATGAAGTCCATAACAATTGCTGTTTCTAAAGCAATGTCTTTGAGCTTTTCCTTGTTAGGGGTCACCACAGTGGATCACAGGTCCGCAGATTAGTTGACAGTGGAGTTTTTCACAGAAGGCATACTCACACACATGCGCGCACCTACCTGCATGTCTTTAAAACTCACTAGACTGCAGGGAGGACATGCAGAATCCCCACAGAAGGCGCTCCAGCCGAGAATCAAACTGAAGAACATCTTGCTGTGAGGCAACAAGACTAACCTCTGCACCACTGTGGCTGACACATAACAATTACTTTTCTTAAATAAAATAATTAATTTCACAATAAAAGTGCATGTTTTCCTTAGGAAAACAATGCAAAAGGTTTTCTACACTATGCAACTTATCTTCCCAGCCTTGAAGGATGACAAACTCACTGTCAGCTCCACAAAGCCCACAGAGGGAGTGCACTTCAGTGACAAGAAAGCTCTGAAGCCTTTGTACCCCAACTGTCCTCTTTATGTGGTTCTGTTAAAGCCCCTGTCAGTTAGGGTGCCTGGAAGGTACTGTGAAGAACTGAAATTTGGCTAGTGGTCATATCCTAGACAGGGTATAACCCAAACAGCTTAGGCTACTGCAACAGTTATCTAATGTTGAACATCTAACCTTAACAGAGCTGAAATGCTGGCAGGCAGATTACATAGTTAATTAGGTCAGTTATAATACATTCCATGTGAGTAGTCAAGTTAATGCGTCTCTAGTTTCTGGGGTCAGTGGTGGGTCCACCTTTGTGAATTGGCATTCCAACAGCTGTACCATGCTTTATGGACAAGTGTCTATACTCAAGAAGAACTGCGGTGGCAGCAGGTCCTATAGGGTGTGTTTTGTACTGTATATTAGGCAACAGGGTATATTATCAGGCCCCATGGACGATGTATTTTTCATTTTGGAGAATACCTATAGCACATGCTTTTTTGGCTTTGATGGGGGGTATTGACATTCTGTGGTATAAGTGAACTTTGTAGAATGGCTGTATCTACTGGATCCAAGTAGCTAGTGCCATTTTGCAAAAGTTCTGAGCAATACTGTGTGTTATTCCTTAGTTTCCTAACACAATGAAAGAAAGAAAGAAAGAAAGAAAGAAAGAAAGAAAGAAAGAAAGAAAAAGATTTGTAATTGTTTTTAGCTTGCTTTATGATTTTTTTTAGTTCTTTTAATGACCTTTTTAATGTTAATCTTGATTTGAGTTTTATTTGTTTTGCTGTATAGTTTAAAAAGATTTTTTCGTTTATCATATTTCTTATTTATACACGTACCACCAGGTTGGCTTATTTTTAAACTTCCCATTTTGTTTGAATCTGTTATGGAATGCCAAGTCAGTGCATTTATCAAGGTGAGCATATTGTTTGTTTTGCATAAATGAAAGTTATGTACTTACTATAATAAAAGATTCTTTCATTCCAGTCCATTCAATATGACATATGGGTCCTTGAGCCCCAGCTTGTATCTGATCAGACTGACTAAGGGCTCTAGCCTTTTTTACCCAAAATGCCTTCTCTTCCTTGAGTAACTCAGATAGTGTTTGGCACCTATTTTAAGCATATCTGTACTACCTTTGACTCAGGGTAGCAATTTCTAGACACATATAATGACAGGGGAAGGACAGTGGGTTGCCGTATGGGACACACTGGAATGGCAGGCACTATCATTATGGTAAACACATAACTTGTCTATTCTATTCATTCAGTCCATCAGCTCTGAAATTTGGGTCAGAATCCCCAACTACTAGACTCCTGGATGGCCTTATGACAGAAGACATTTGAGGATGGAGGCCTCAAATGAATGAGATCTGAGTTACTCAGGGAGAAGCAAGGCATTCTGGGTAAAAAAAGTTAGGAAGAGTTCAAAGCCAGAGCACCAAATCAGCTGGAACAGATCCATGATGGCGCTTGAGGTTCCATTTGTTAGATCAGATGGAGTGAATATATAGGATCTACTTGTTGTGTCAGTGCCTTGGGTAATACAGTCAAACTTGAAATTAGAAACTTCATCATAGAACTGTAGTAGGTTTATTTGTTTTAAGTCTCTGAATATTGTAATATTTTCATCTAACTGTTTGAAGAAAAAGGTTGCCAGTTTGTGACTGGATTTAAGTGGAGAAGGGAACATCAGTGGGATAGTTGATATCGATGCAATGTTGATAAGGTCCGAGTCAAGAATATTTTCTCCTCTAGTGGGTTCCTTGAAAATTTGGTCCAGGAGTTTCATTTTATGAATTCAAGAAATTTTGGGGTATATACAACCGCTGAGGTATAGGTATCCCAGCTTATCAAAAGGTAGTTAAAGTTTCCTATGATACTGGAATTCCAGCCTAACATGTTTTTCTGTGAGTATAAAGTTTGACTTGTGTAACATGTTATGATCTGGTAATTGGTTCTATTTAGCATGAATTTAGCCTTAATCACTTCAGATTTTGGGTCTCTAGGGATCTGACTAGAAATGATGTGGACTTAAACTCTACCATGGTTTACATCAGGCCAAAAGATGTGGTAGGTGCAAACCCCTGGTATAGAGGGAGTATTTTCTGTACTTTCATACCAAGTTTCTGTAATAACACACATGTATGTGCTCCAAATGGAGCAGGGCTTCAAGATCAGGCCATTTTTTATTTAGACTCCTGATATTGAACAGAACTGCCTTGAGATGGTCTGGTACTTGATATGTTTCTTTTGTTAGGTTGGAAGATCCATTACCTGGACTCTGCCTAAAAAAAGGCATGCAAAGGAAGAGTGTCTGTCTGCTCTACTGTCTTGCTGACACATATCTAATCACCCTAAGAAGGATACCAGCAACGCAGTCAACTGTTGGAGCCAATCATATTTCCACCTATATTTTCCTATCATTAAAGGAAAGGAAGGCTTCCACTCAAAACCACAATTTTTATCTGCATTAATTAAATACATGGCAACATCCGTCATGTCTCTCTGCATATCCCTCAGGGTTTTATGAGCCAGGTCATTCATACCCACACAGGTCACTACCATGTAATAATCATATTTGTTTGGCCTAAACATCTTTAGGTCCTTGATATGTTGGAGATCTTGGCTCCAGAAAGGTAACTGACTGTCACCCGCCCTTTGTCCAGCCTCATGTGAGTTCATCAGTGTGTCTGACAATGGAGTCACCAATCATTGCCGTTAGAAAAGTGTCTAGGTGTACTAGTTTTGGAGTGGTTAATTAGCTGGTGACCCTTTACTATGGTCATAGGTGTTGTAGTGCTTGACTTACCCTGAGCCCTACATTCACTAGCCTTGGAGGCTTAGGCAGTGACTTTTTATTGAATTCAGCATATGATAGTTAACTGTGTATTTGTGTGGAATGCAGTGTTGGTGTGTGTTGCTCTCAGGTTGTGTTGGTTTTGTGAGAGGGAGGTCTCCAGTTTGGTTAAGTACTTGCATCTCTCACATACAGATAGCAACAAACAAAGTAATAATTTATTGTCTGTGAGCATAAGACAATTGTTACAGTGCTGGAGTAAACTAAGTACTATGAGTCTGTTAGCTCAGTGTGAGTAAGCTGGCTGACTTTCCATTTTAGTCCAAGAATACAGTGAAGGAATGCAATATTATTTGATTTTAAGAAAAAAATTTAAGCAATTGGTAATTAAACGGAAAAAAATATTTCTGATATTACAGGAATGTGGCTTAGGGATTTATTAATACATGGCTCATACTTCTAGTTTAACACGGAAAAATAATAAAGATCAGATGAATAAGAATAGTTCCATGTTATTTCTAATTATCAAAGATAATACTGGTCAGGAATCTAAAAATCTAGACAGTGTGTGAATGCAGCTACAGTATCACACTGGGTGAAAGAGTGACTAGGTTCATCTGTAGAGAATTTCATGCTGGAAGAGCCTGCCTCTATCTAGTACTTGATTGTGTGGCACCAGACGGAGTGGCATCACAGCTATTTATCCTAACAGAGAAAACAAAAGAACCAATAGAAAATTAGCTGGGAATTCGGCCAACATGTCTACTTCCAGAAATTTAATTCCCTGTCACAGAGCTGTCACCACTGTTTCTTAGAAGCTAACACTTGGCCAAAAACTAACTGGAAAAATTATAAAACAACAGCAAAATTAAGGAAAAGCAGAAGAAAACACTAAATCAGATGACAGAAATACTTTAGCAATGCAGTGACAGCCAGCTGAATTTATTAACACAACAGAACAGTTTTTTTAAATGAAACAAAAAAGTACAGTAAGAACTGAATACAATATAATTTAAACTGTATAACAGAGTAGGTGACTATAAGTGCAATAGAAAATATGTACTTTAGATGAAGAATTAGCTCAAAACTCCAACTTTACTGCATTCAGAGCATGTGCTCTGTGCTTGACCTTCTGAAGTATTTAAATTAAGATAATGGCAAGCTGCCCTCAGGGCTGTTTATCTCAGCAGAGAAAGCAATAAAGGCAATTGAAGATTAGCTAGGAATTTAGCCAAAATGCCTACTTCCAGAATACAGTAGCAATTTACATATTTTCCACAGAACTACCACCAGTGGTTCTTAGAAGGTAACCCTTGACCAAAACGCTCCTGGAAAACTTATAAAACAGTAGCAAAATTGAGGAAAAGCAAAAGAAACCACTAAATCAGATGCCAGAAACACATTAACAATGCAGTAACAACCAGAAAACAGTATAAACACAACAGAAAACATTTTTAAGCAAACAGTAAAACAGTACAGTAAAAAATAATAAAGCTGTACTTATACTGTATAAAATAAATAACTGTAAGTGCAACAGAAAATGAGAATTTTATTGCTCTATAGATGAAGAATCAGCTTAAAACTCCAACTTTTTGTAATTTTAGAACATGTGCTCTGTGTGTAGCCTTCTGACAGTAGCATGTGTGTGGCAAACTGGGCAAGCACGCCAGGTACTACTTTGTCCAGGCCACAACTCGTTGATGTAAAAAAAAAAATATATATATATATATATATATATATATATATATATATATATATATATATATATATTTTTTTCTTTTTTTAAATCAAATACTTTTTCTTAAATTTATTTCCCTTTAATGGGAAGAACAACACATATGTCCTAAATGGGTATCTGAGATGTTCCTAAGTGTCTACCACACTTGCTTAAGTCATCTTGATTCGGCACCTCACCAAAAAAGACCTGTGAGTGGCTGTGTAGGTAGAGGTAGAGAGGGTAATGCCATTATACATGAAAGACAGTGTCTTGAGTAGTACTGCTGTCGCCCATAGCGAGCTGAGGGATGTAGTGTTTTTCCAATCAAAATCACTCACTATGGATGCATTTAGTGTGTGGGGAGAGAGACTAGGGAAGGAAAAAAAAACAAGAAGTCTCTGAAGTAAGTAAATAAGTAAAGGTTACTTACTTACTAGTTCATTTTGGTGCTTGTGCATACCTAGACAGAGTACTGAAGAGGTCAATGGGGGAATGTTTAATTTTGGTGCTTGTGAATACTTGGACAGACTGCTGAAGGACTTGTTGGGGGGAAATATTTCATTTTGGTACTTGTGCATATTTGCACAGACTACTGAGGGGGTCATTGGGAGAAATGTTTTATTTTGGTGCTTCTGTGTACTTGGACAGACTGCTGAAGGGATTGCTTGGGAAAATGTTTCATTTTGGTGCTTGTGCATACTTGCATATACTACTGAAGCAGTCATTGGGGGAAATGTTTCATTTTCATAGGTTAGTACTAAACTAACTGCTCTTGCGAGCCATTTTAAGTCTAGCCAATTATCCCTTGTGAGACTCAAACCCTGCACTTTGTATTTGTAAGGCAAATACCTTAACCATTAGGCCATCCTCCCAACCCCTGATATCATTAGAGTGCTTGTGCTTACTTGGACAGACTCCTGAAGGGATCTTTGTGGGAAGAATGACTAATTTTTGTGTCACTGGAATGTTAGTACATACCAGGGACAGACTATTGAAGGGATCTGGGAGGAATTATTAATTTTGGTGTCATTTGAGTGCTCAAAATTACTGAAGGGGACATTCGGGGAAATGTTTCATTTGGTGTCATTGAAGTGCTTGTGCATACATGGACAAACTCATGAAGGGATCTCTGGAGAAACTGTTTTATTCTGGTGTCATCTGAGTGCTTGTGCATACTGGGACAAACTACTGAAGGGATCTTTGGGGGAAAGGATACATTTTAATGTCATTTCATGCTTGTGCAAACATGAATAAACTCCTGAAGGGATTGCCAGGACATTTATAGAAAGAAAGCAAACAATGCAGCTACGATCTTTGATAGGCAGCAATACAGCAAAGCCAAGTATAATTTTAATGTATATACTTGATTTTAAAACAAGAATCTAGTAAATCCTTTCATGGAAGATTAAACCCCTTGATGATCAGGCTCACTGAATTTTAAGTGATTTTTTTGGGAGGGGCGGGCTCCCTAACATGGGGGTAAGCCTCTCACACCCTCCAAATGTATATTACTAGTCTCTTCTTGGTCACTGAAAAAAGTAACTTATGTCTCTGTCTGTCTTGAAGGCAGTGTCTGGGGGCCATACTTCTCAACCTGTTAGCATAAGAAATCTGGACAAAGCCTAAAATTATGGGGACAAAGGCCTAAAAATAGGGACATGTTTTAAGTATTGCTCTTACAAAGTTTAAACTTACAAATGTTGCTAGAATAACAGGATTTGTATTAGTATGCATTTTCTGAAGGAAATGAAGTCTGAAACAGAAATGTATATCAGTAAAATACAAAAGCACTTGTGAAGCAGTATGTCCAGTGTGAAATAAACAATTTATTAAAAGGCCAGCAAAAAACTTAACACTTACCGAACCACCACATTTTCATTTCAAGACTTCGTTTTACTGGTTTTCTTCTTTTTACTGGTTTCCCTTTTGGGTTACACTTGTTTCTTGTTTTGTGTTTTTTGTTCCACAAATGTATATATTTTAAACTTTTTTAAATGTTTAAAAAATTTTAATTGCATATGTCATGAGCAATGAATTTAAGCCGTATGACTAACTTATGTTGTTTTTTTTGTCTTTCTCATTGTTAATAGCTACCAGATTTTAAGTCTTCAGTTTGCTATGCTAGCTGTATATAAGACTAAGTATCGTAATTGCACTCTTATTGTATACAATGTCACTACCTGCTTCTACTGTAAGAACTGTCTTCTAGAAGCACTGTTATACAAGATTATTGGCCTTGTCTCCCACTTGAGCAATTTATTCTGTTCTAGTCTTTTTACCATTATGAATGTCTGTTACTATTTTTTTCTTTATTGTATTATACAATTTTCTTTCTGCTAACAAAATAGTTTACTAACAATGGAGCTTTTCTCCCCAGGCCTCTGCTGAAAAAGGGTTTTATGCCCAGTTGGACTCTCCCGGTAAACAAATGTAAAATAAAATTAATAATAAATAACTATCATCATTTAATGAGTTCAGTCCTTACTGATTTGTCAGAAAACCACAAATTGTGTGAAGTGAAACTCTGGACGTTCTGCAAAAATCTGCACAGTTGAGAGGTATGGACAAGGGTCAGAGCAAAGTATTCAGCGCATGCTGTTTAATAATCTGAAAGTCCATTTGCTGGATAGATGAACTAGGGAGAAAAATCAATCAAAAATGGCTTTGTCCAATCAAACATGAGACCTCACTGTACTCTGTATTCTTAAAAGACCTCTTGAGGTCTCCATTAGAGTACCTTGAAATAATCAGGATTGCTGCAGATTTGCAGAATAACAAATTGTGCTGCCCAAAGTGTTATACTGTATGTCTGAGACAGAAATTGGTATAGGGGTTTGGAAACTTTTCTTCTTCCTTTGGTGTTTAAACAGCTGAAGATTATCATAATATAGGATAGCTGTATATAATGCAGAATACAGATAGTTATTGGATTTAATATTTAGGATTACTGAAGTGTCAGCCCAATACACTTGGAAACAATAAAAATGAACACCATGGAGGGTCCAAAAATAGTTTTACAATAACTTATTATTACAATTCTAAAAACATTAAGCACTTTACAGCAAGACTGTGTAAACCTCCTTTTGGTTTGTCTTATAACAAAGAAATTGTAAGTGATTACAATGCTTTGTTTGATAAATATGGACTGGATTTAGTGCATAATATCATTAAATATAATGAAATACATTTAGGTAATTTGAGTCAGGTATTAGAACGACTCCACCAAGTCATCTAGAAAGACATTTTGTTTAGGAAATATAAGCAGTTGTATGAGAGTATCCTTTCTAGGAGCAATAAAAACATACCCTGTTATTTTCAAAGAAAAAAAGAAAACTAGAAAGGGATCTCAAGAAATATCACAGCAAAAATGTGTAGCCTATAGCACACCTGATTTTCCCCAATGATACTACTAAATAAGTAAATTTTTCTGAGGGGGACAATCCTAAATCAGGTGAACACAGGAGAAGGGACCAAGAGAATAGACCAGCTTCAGATTCCAGAGACATGCATTTATAGATACACATTCAAAGCCATTTGAAACTTGCATTCAACTCAGGACAGAATCCTCAGAGGTCCCCAAGGGAAGAGGCGGAGGAGGACATAAGGGTTAGTAGTGATGGTATAATCAATTCCTACTGGGAGTACAATATTTATAAATACACCTCCAGATTTATCACAAAAGAACATTTTTCTTTATTTCTTAAAGGTTTTAAGTTTCCCTCAAGGCAACTTGATATTGCTTGTAGAATATGTATGTGTGTTGTACCTTTAAGAAGCATTTCTAAGGATAGCACATGCATATAAATAGCAAACATGTGCTAGCTTCAGTGCCATTTTGAGAGTGCAGCCAGAGAGTGAGCAATTATGAGAGAGAGAGAGAGAGAGAGAGAGAGAGAGAGAGACTCTCTTTATAAGTTTATCTAAGTTAAAGTTATTGCCTCATTCCTGATGTGTTTGTACATAATAAAGCGGCTTGAACAGAACCCATGAATGTTCGTCTGTGACATCCTGACTGGGCGAATGACATAGTGCCAGAACCTGGATTCTAGAGACTGCTTTTCAGAGATTTAAAGTGCATAATTAAAAAAAAAAGGCCAGAAACAAGCTAAAAGTAATGAAAACTTGCATGAATGATTATTTTATTAAAAGAGACAAAATGGAACATTACAAAGGCACAAAACGCACTACTAAGCAATATATACTAAGCAATATTCCTGAATACCATAGCGCCAAAGGATGCTCTTCCCCTGGAGACCATATCTAATTTGTAATGAGTGATAAAGGTATGAGGAGTAGCCCATGTTGCAACTGCATATATTTCTTCCTTGGAATGAAAGATAGCTGAAGTGGACACAGATTTGGTGGAATGTGCTCTAACCGGAGCAGATAGTTTGAGCTTATTTTCCTTGTAGACAAAGGTAACAGTCTCTAAGCCATCTTGATATGGTAAATTTTGATACCAGTTTACCAAATCCAGGTCCTGAAAAGGATACAAATAACTGGTCTGATTTTCTAGAAGATTTTGTTCTGTCCAGGTAAAAACGTAATTGTCTGTTGATGTCCAGCATGTGTAAGCAGTATTCTCCTTTGAAAAATTAAGTTTTAGTGTTGTCCAAAGGACTTACTTTTGTACCAAGCTGCAGGAGTGAGGTTGCTTAGGTACTGACAGACCTTACAATGTTTGTGAAAAAGCTCAACTTAAGGGTACAGTTTCATGGCAAAATTAATGACATTGAAAATAAGCCTATTGATGAAACTATAAAAAGGCCTAGCAACTATTGTCCACCACTACATCAAACATTAGCTGCTTTCGAAGTGAAATGTGAGATAGATATCAGGAAACCACTTAAAAAATGTCCTAACAAAAAAACTTTATAGCTTAACACAGGGAGAAAGAAAAGCATTGCTTGAGCTAGGCAATGATAAATCCAGGCATGTAATGAAGGCAAACAAGGGAGGAGGTATACTTGTGACTGATACCACTAGCTACAACAAAAAGATAGAGAACATGCTGGAGGATAACAGATTTTATGAGTTATTTACCATGGATGACATAAAAAGAGCATATGATTTATGCAACAGTAATCTCACCACATTATGGGAAGAAAAACTTATCACTGAAAATCTTCATAATTATTTATGGAGCCCATGCCCACTTTTACATTATTTATGGAGCCCATGCCCACTTTTACCTTACTTTTTTGGAATACCAAAGCTACACAAGAACAGAGAAGACCCACCTTATAGACCGGTGGTAGCAAGTGGAGGCTCCCTTACTCAAGCCACAGTCATTTATCTTGATTACTTCCTGAAACCTTTAGCAGAAAATAATAAGTCATACATAAGAGATTCAATGGATTTTTTGAGGAAAATAAAAAAACATTACAGTGGAAGCTAACAGTATTTTACTAACTATTGATGTGGAATCCTTGTACACAGTGCCCCCTCACAATTACTGTATAACAGCAGCTATGGAGTCTTTTAAGAAACGTAATCAAGGTACACAGGCACAACTGCAAAAGTTAAGCAAGCTCATTAATCTTCTACTGGACTTCAATGTCTTTACTTTCAATGGCAAACACTACAAACAAAAAACTGGTAGAGCAATGGGGGCTGCTATGGCTTCCAGCATAGCTAACATAGCCCTGGGCAAGTGGGAGGAGGACTTTGTGTTAAACAACACAGACTACATGCAGCATATCACATGCTATTTACGTTTTATTGATGACATCTTTATTGTGTGGGAAGGTGACACCTTGCAGTCAGCTTGGAGATTTTACCACTTACTTCAATCAAACAACCCTCTTCCTGAAGTTTACCTCTTCCCATAGCTATACTTCAACCACTTTCTTAGATACACAGATTTCCAAGGACACCAACAATAACAGAATCACCACTGATCTATTCAGAAAACCAACGAGGATTAACTTATTACTACACAGTAAATGTCTACATCCTACAAAAAACAAGTATAATGTAGTGAAGTCCCAGGGCTATAGATTAGCTAGAATTACCACAGAGATGGAACCATTTTTGAAAAACCTGCACAACTTAGAGAATAATTTTCTAGTGAGAGGCTATGAAAGTCAGATGTTAAAAAACATCCTGGAACCCATTACAGAACTGAAAAGGAATGAAACACCTTCACTCAACCTCTCCAGTAGGAGAATGGTAAGAAATTCCACAGAGAATAACAAATGCAAAAATAGCTGCATCCTGACATACACTTTGGATTATCACAGTATCAAAAATGTTATTGAAGAAAACTGGGCCATTGTCACAGGAAACCCTTTTTCTGATTAACATCTTAGGTGAAGCCCCATCCTTTGTTTACAGGAAGGCCAGGAACATTAGAAGTTAAAATTAGAATTTAAACCTAGACAATGAGAGAAACACTAAAAAATGTGAAGCTAATTGCACATTTTGTATATTTATACAGCAAGGTGATAGTTTTTATTGCCCTTATTTAAATAAAATCATTAAGACCAGTGCAGGGGGTGACTGTAACACTACAAAAGTAATTTACAGGGCACAGTGCAATGAATGTGATGCATTCTATGTGGGCAAGACTGTAAATAAACTTAAGTGTAGGATTTCATGTCATCTGTCAGAAATCCGCTCTGGATGTAAAAATAATGCACTAGCCAAACACCTTTCTCTTCATAAAAGACACACAGGTTTTAAGTTCCAGATCCTGGATTGCATAGACATGGGTGAGGGTCATCTTGAAGGAGACATCCCAAATATTCTGAAGAAACATGATCTCATGTGGCAATTAAAGCTGAACTCTTTTAGGAAGCCTGGACTAAACTACTACTGTTCAATTAAAAGTGTACTGGAACTTAGAAAATTGCCACATTGTTTACATGACTAAACTTTTTTCTTATTATTTTTTCTTTTTCTTCTCTTTTTCCACTTTATTCAAAGTGATGTGCAATAACACTACTAACTAATTATACAATAATATTTTGTAGATAGTTTTTAGGGTTCTTGTACACAGACCTGAAGAAGTCTAGAAGGACGAAAGCAATCTTTGTTAACAATAGGTTATGAAAATAGAATATGATTTTTACAACTGATTTTTACATGCAAAGTGTATATGTATATATTTATATATATTGTTTGATTGCCAAATGAACTAAGGTTAATAAATTTCCAGCCATGTAGTATATTGTCTTGGATAAAATCACAGACTTAATAATCTACTTAATAATCTGGTTAAATAAGAGGTACAACATCATTATAAATTGTATTTTAAGTACATAAGGGTTATATTATTATAACAGCTACTAAGTAGGGCAGGACCAGCTCGAATGTCACACTGATGGGGGAAGGGATGTGAATTTAACATGTGTACCAATAATACTTTGTTTTACAGCACAATAAACCACTCCCTTGCCTGATAAAAAGTATATATATATATATATATATATATATATATATATATATATATATACATATTTAGAAAGCTTGTGAGGAAACTATTACTCTGTTAATTTTGTTTTACTTGGATTGCTTGTCTGTGTACTTAATAAAGGATTTTCAACTGGAAACAGACTGCCTGCCCTGCTTGGATTACTTTCGAATACATAGTAATTCTGTAAGAGGTACAACATCATTATAAATTGTATTTTAAGTACATAAGGGTTATATTATTATAACAGCTACTAAGTAGGGCAGGACCAGCTCGAATGTCACACTGATGGGGGAAGGGATGTGAATTTAACATGTGTACCAATAATACTTTGTTTTACAGCACAATAAACCACTCCCTTGCCTGATAAAAAGTATATATATATATATATGATCTCATGCACGTCTCTTTTAACTGCTGCACTTCACAGTTACACACTTTTGCTTTTGATCTATTATTTTATTTTATGACACTTTATCCCCGTCCATGTTACAGTATTTGTCGATCCCCTCTCTCCCCCTTCCCATCTCGATGCACCTCATACTGTCAGTGTACTTATGTTTACAACCATGTATAGACCAGCATTTTTATGCTTTAGTTAGTGCCGACCCACATGCTTTCATTATCTTTTTCATTACCATTTTTTCTATTTTCATAATGTCAGCCCATGGACTATGTCGTGTGTACATTTACATACAGTACAGTGGCTTAGCGTCATCTCAATACCAAGCCACTGTTATATCCACCACATAACTTTTTGTACAAACACCGTTTATTATTGAATACTTTACCCATACAATTTTCTTGTGTATATGTGTTTTCAACATGATATGCACGGCGGTCCAGGCGTCTTGCCAACATGTGCCGATCGACATGTCATTTTTAAATTTTGGAATAACTGTTATATTGCATTTAGCCTGTGCGAACATGGTTAATTTTAATTTTAGTATGATGTGATGGATAGCGTCTTGGGTACTGATACAGTGTTCTTTTAGTTTCTTTAACAATGCATATTAGGTCATCTAGCTAACACCATGAACAGGATAGAGCTCTATATGCATACTTACCTATACTACGATAGTTAGTTAGAATATATTATGCATATGCTCATATGTAACTTAAGTGCTATTTATATTTTTTATATATCTGTTTTAGAAATTTTCAGTTCATTTTATAGAGGAACAGGAAGTCACGCTTTGATGTAACATCGTGAGATGTGAGCTTCTATTTAAAACCATTTGTGTTTTAAATTTGTAACGTCTGAAGAAGCTATCGTTTGATAGTGAAAGCGCTTACGTTTTTTCTCTCTTTTTTATGTTATTAAACCTGCTTTTATTTACAACTTGCACTTGGATTCTTCATATACAAACATTGCCGTGACTGGATGTATTCGTACCCTTGCTCTTTGTACGAACATTAATGCAGTAGCATCAGTGCTGAATAGCGACTTTTTTAAGGACATACTTTGATTTTTTATGCTAGTATCCAGCTGTTTGTGGTTACCGGGGTTTGCTCTACATATTTTTGCCATTGGAGGGACTTGCTTGTTACTGGACATATATATATATATATATATATATACATATTTAGAAAGCTTGTGAGGAAACTATTACTCTGTTAATTTTGTTTTACTTGGATTGCTTGTCTGTGTACTTAATAAAGGATTTTCAACTGGAAACAGACTGCCTGCCCTGCTTGGATTACTTTCGAATACATAGTAATTCTGTATAATATTTCAAATTATATATTTTTTCTTATTATTTTTTGAATTGTGGCGAGTTTAAGTTCACTACTTCTACTACTATTGTCTGATCTGATTAATATACAGTGATTAACTATGGATATATGGACTGAAAATCTTCCACACAGAGAAGTTACTTACACTGTTTTGGAAATTGGAAATAACAGATAAATGAACTTTAACTGTGGAAGTAGATGCTCCTGAGTCAAATAGGGACACTAAATATTCTAGGACCTTGTCCAATGGTGCTGAGAAAAGATCTATATTGTTTGAGCAGGCCAAAATCAGAAATCTTTTCCATTTTCTTTGGAAAAGCTTTCTGGTGGATTGTTTATGGGAAGCCAGAAGAATCTTTTATACTGAAGAGGATAAGTTATTCTGCCTGGCAATTACTGGAATTGGAGATACCAAGCCGTCAGCTTGAGATTTTGGAGGTTGGGATGCACCAAGCCCCGAGGGTGAGATAACAGGGCTGGAGTTGGGTCCAGGATCCAAGGGTGGTGAACTAGATGAGGCCAGAGAAAGGGGAGCCGGACTTGAAAGGGCTAATAGGGTGCAATGAGAATTTCTTTGCTTCTCAACCTTTGGGCTTTCTTCAAAAACTGGGGGATCACTGGAATAGGAGGAAAGGCATAAAGAAGTCCCGGGGGCCAATCGAGAAGGGCATCTCTTGGGGACTCTCCACAAGGGGGAATTAGGACAAAGTAGCTGCTGCATTTGTTGCTTGTGGGAGAGGTGAACAGGTTGCAGCATAGATGGTCCCAATGATGAAAGATCTTCATTGTTATGTTGTGGTTGAGAGACCACTCGTGAGGCAGGAGGATGCATCTGTTCAACTGGTCTGCAATCATGTTGGATTTCCCCAGGATATGCATTGCTACCAGAGAGTGGTTGGAAGATATAGCCCATTGCCAGATTCTTAGGGCTTCCTAACATAGTGGGTAGGATCTGGTCCCTCCTTGTTTGTTGATAATACCAGACCAGCAACATGTTGTCTGATTGGATTACTATTGTTCCCAAAGGAAGGACAGACTGGAATGCTTGCAATGCTAAAAGCACTGCCCTCAGCTCCAGGATGTTGATATACAAACAGGCCTCTTGTGGGTACCAAGTGCTTTGAACAGTCTATCCTAGATAATGCTCTCGAACCTGATCTGGGAAGCGTCCGTGGTCACTATGGCTTAGGGCAGAGAGGAAGAGAAGGTGCGACCCCATAGATTTTTCTCTGGCATCATCCACCAAGATAAATATTTGTTACAGCAAGTTGTTATCAGGATTAGGTGAGACATCAGATGCACTACAATGCACTATTGTGATGCCAAGAGCTACTGGAGCAGCCTCATGTGATACCTTGCTAGGGGTACTAAGGTTACATTTGCTGCCCTGGACCCTAGAGTTTGCAGCACCAGGTGAGCAGGAACTTTGTTTTGGGAAATGATCACTTGAACCTGAGACCTTAGCTTCATCAACCTGTGCAGGGGAAGAGAGGCCACACAAGTAATTGTATTCAGTCTTGCTCCTATGAACTCTAGCTCATGTGTAGGAGTCAACTGTGACTTCTCCTTGTTTATTGAAATGCCTAGAGACTCTGCGATGTGTAGCACAAAGTCTGTGGTGTAAAGCAGTAGATGCCTGGAGGGGCCAGTGAGGAGCCAGTCATCTAGATATGTAAATACTCGGAATCCCTACAGTCTGAAATGAACTGTTATGACTGCCATGCATTTGGTGAACACCCTGGGGGCTGTGGTGAGACCGGAGGGTAGTGCTCAAAATTGGTAATAACTGGCTCCAAGCTGGAAGCAGAGATATCTTCTGCAGTGCTTGCCCATTTTTATGTGGTAATACGCGTCGTGAAGGTCTATAGAGCACATTCAATTGTCCTTCTCCAGAAAGGGAAGGATGGACTGAACTGTAACTATCCAGAATTTTGTCTGCCGTACAAATTTGTTCAATAGGCTGAGATCCAGAATCGGTCTCCAGTACCCTGTCTTTTTTGGCACTAAAAAGAATCTTGAGTAAAATCCGGATCCTATTTGGTCTGGTGGGACTTCTTGGATGACTCTTTTTTGAAGCAGCTTTTGGATTTTTATTGCTGCAAGATCCTTCTGACTGGGTGGAATATCAGCGATTCACTTCTGAAGTCTTGGAAAAAGATTGAATGGAATGTGATAACCTCTGAGGATAATTTTCTGCACCCAGGTATCTGAACTTATCAAAAGCCAGGCAGATTGCTGCAGTGAAAATCTTCCCCCAACTGTACGCAATCAGGTCTCCATTCAGGATCGCTGATAGGGTTGTCCAGAAAAGGGTCTCTGGAGCCCTGATTACATGGACCACCTCTGCCATGGGGAGGATGTCTTCCAGTAGAGATCCCCCCTCTGCCCCAGGGGGAGTATTCACCACGTGTCATGAAAAGGACCTTGGGATTTTTTGAACCACATTTACCCACTCCTCTAATTCCTAGAATAGGATTGTTGAGGAGTAGAAAAATGAACGCCCATGGCAGAAAGGGTCTTTCCATCCTTCTCACACCTGGCTAGCGTGTCGTTAACTTTTGGGCCAAACAAAGGTGATGTATGAACCAGAGCACTGACGAAGGAAGATTTGAATGGATTGGCGAAATCACACAAGTGCATCCAGGCATGACACCTTATGGCAATGCCTGCACCCGCTGCCCTAGATGTCCCTTCAGTTGCATGAGTGATGAGTCGCATGGACGAGTTTGAAACAGACTCCAGGGTGGCAAGCTGTGAGGCATCTTTGTCCTGATCCTCATCAGATACAGCTCCTGCAAGGGTGCCTGAAAGCTCCATTATCAGATCCCTTTGGAGTCTAGTAAAATGTGCCAAGAAGTTCAAAGACATAATAGCGAAGGTTGATGAGGCGAAAACCCACTTCCCAAATCTGTCCATCATCCTAGACTCTCGGTTAGTAGGATGGACAGTAGAACTCTCCTTGGTGAGTTCCTTCATGGTGCCCGCTGCTACCACCAGAGCATCCACTGCTAGACCCTTTGACCAATGGGACTGATCTTCTGGGGCTATTAATATTTTATCTGGCCTCTGGGGAATGGGATCTATGGAATCAGGAGCCTTCCACACCCATTGAATAATCAGCTTAATTAGATTGTCCATGGGTAGGGTCATCCCGGAAGTAGATGGGTGGGCACAAAAAGCTTGCAAGAACACAGATTCCTCAGAGGATGTTTTTGAGGGCTTCCTATAACCCCTCTGTTTCGGTATTTCCAGGATATCTCTGAAGGAGACATCTTCAGGAGGTGACCGGGGGGACCCTTCCCCTTCATTGTAAGCTGTGTCTTCAGTGATTGATTCTTCTGGAGAATCAATGTGCTTCTTCTTGCATGACCTCTTATGGGGTGGATCCTCAGGGGGAAATTCTGAAGAAAACTCTGAAGAGGGGGGACCCTGAATAGGTGTGTCTTGCAGCTTCTGTGCCCGCTGTCCAGATGTATCAGATTGTGACAGCTGTGAGCCAGAGGATATGAAGATATGTCACTCCGATGAGGATGGAGCCAGCTGGGAGCCTGCTGACGCCAAAGCTCTCTCCATGATCTGGAAGGCAGGCCCACCTGAAGAGGCATGGGAGCTCAGAACTGAGAAAGACAATCTCAGAACCAGGATCACACCCTGCTCTGATGAACCACCACCCAGAGTAGGAGCTGGGAGAGGGCTTGAAACCGCCATGGGCCCGAGAGCTGAAGACACCATAGAAACAGCCAGAACCATACTAAGGGTCTCGAAACCAACAGCCAAACCATAGTCCTGGGTGTGCAATGGATCCAAAGGAGCCGGAGACAACAGAGATGACCCTGCTGCTGAGGTAAGGTCCACAGTTGGCACCAAGGTAGCTGGTACCGGAAGCATCAAAGTGGAGGGCTCCAAACCTTGGAAGGAGATTGAAGGAGGATAATCTGGTGGAGTCCTTGGAGAGTAAGCCTCAGCTCCAGAAGGGAAAGAGGTCTGCGTAGGTGTGGGAAGATCCCTGGCTGCCAAAACTGGTCCACTAACTTAACTACATCCTATTTGGAGAGACTCCTGGAAGAACAGATCGACATTCCCAAAGGGAACTCAGGCCTATCCACAAAGGGGCTGGGGAGCTGACCCATGAACAGGTCCACTGATGGGGAATATCTAGTCCTGGGAAATAATACTCATTTGATTTTCAGCACCATAGGTTGCTGTGCATAAGGGGAATCCGGGACCAAGAGAGAAGGAAGTGATGCTGGAGCAGAAACTATTGTTACTGCCGAAGAGGTCGTAGGCATGAAAGCAGTGGTCAGTGCCGAAGTAGTGTGAATCTGTTCAATAACCATCGGTACCGATGAAGACTGAGACACTGTCGATGCCAAAGGTAATAACTGTGTCTGTTTTAGTACTTTGGATTTTAGTTCTGAGGAGCCAGATGGAACCTGTGATTTATGAGACTTTACTTCATGCACCAATGGTGAGTAGGCACAGAATGGCTCCTCTTTTTAGTATCTGGCTTTAAAGATTTAAAAGCCTTGGCTTTAGAGAGTGCTTCACTAAATGAAAATTTCAACAGGCCTTTCAAAATTAGCTTACTGCGCCTTTCTGCTAAAGTACAGGAACTAAAGCCCTGACAAATTTTACAGGTAATGTCCAGATGAGGAGCACCCAGACAATATACACAAGAAAGATGCCCAGTCGAATTGGGCAGCCTTCTGCCACAGTCCTGGCATTGCTTGAAGCTAGATGTCCCTTTTTGTTTTTCTGCCATACTGAGTTAACAGTCTCTCACACATGCGCGCACACACACACACACACACACACACACACACACACACACACACACACACACACACACACACACACACACACACGCACACACACACACACACACACACACACACACACATATACACACACACACACACACACACACACACACACACACACACACACACACACACACACACACACACACACATACACACACACGCTTGCAGAAAGGAGAGAACAGAAAAAGGAGCTCATTTTTTTTTAAACAAGATCTACCAACAGTGGTATTTTTTCAAATACCCAAAGGGTAAAGAGAGTGAAAAGAAGATACTAACAATGGCATCCACAGACTACCAATGGTAGGAAGATACAAGGTACCAACAACAGTAACTAGAAATACCGTTAGGTAAAGGGGCTAGAAGAACAGTAGAATACAGTCAAACACTCACAAAATGAATAGTGAGCTATCAGAGAAGAAATACAAAAATCTTTTTAACAAAGTCGCTAGAAAAAGGCACAAAAAAGGCACTAATGTAGAATAAAATAAAGCACTTAGCTGAGAGTATCATCTGATGTGTCCAATTTTCAGAGTGGCAAACGAGATCTGAGGTAATGGGACAGGGGTATTGTGGGTAGAGCCTTAGCTTGAGAGTTTTTGGCTGGAGCAAGCTATGTATAAAGGCTGAGTCAGTTCCAAGAGGGTGGAACCGAACCCATCTGTAAAGAATGAATGAAGATCTACAACATCAGATCGGGTCTACTTTAATTAAACGAAAGCGGAATCTGTCGAATACGAATCCGTCGACACATAAACAGTGAAATGCAATAATGTCGAACACGCAAAACTGCGAAATTTAAACATCGAAACTGCAACAGTCGCCCAACCCCACCGCCGTTAACATACTACCTATGCAAACACAACACCAAAAAACACATACATACACTAACTAAAACCCTACTACTAACCTTAAATTAAAGCACCAAAACCCCACTTATAACCCTACACTAAACCCCACATACACAACTATCTATGCACTACCCTTAACCCCTCCCTAGCCCTAAGGTCCGTAACTACCGCACACTTACCCTACAGAACTATACCCACACAAAGTAAATATTCACACACATACACTTAACAAAACCCTACACTAAACCTTACATACATTACCTATCTATGCACTTACCTTAACCTGCACCCTAAGCCTAAGGTCTGTAACTATCACACACTTACCTTACAGAGCTATACCGCAGAAGGGCCAACTATGACAATTCAACATTTCTGATTTTGCTATTTAGTGCGTTCGATGTTTCCGCGTTTCACTGTTTATGTGTCGACGGATTTGTATTTGACAGATTCCCCTTTCTTTAAAGTAGACCCATCAGATCTAGAGTTATTCGAAGCATCACAAAATGTGTAAAAGTGCTTACAGTGTGTGTATATTACTGTAAATTTATTCTGAAAAGTTTATTGTGTGCAAAGTGCAACTATTTTGTGAAGTGCAGTCAAAATACAGCCATTTCGAAAAGCTTCTTGTGCTGGGTGTATCTACTTGTGAACGGCTGCCACTACAGAGTGCTTCTTGCACTGTAAAGAGTTATTTATCAAACTACAGCCATTCTGGAAGTGTTTCAGTGTGCTGTGTACTGTTTATTCACAATGTGCAGTTACTTCAAAATGTTTCTTACTCTGAGCTTCTTCTACTGCCCAGTTTATTCGCACAGTGCAGCTATCTGACAGACATCCTATTTTGTATTATGTTATTATATACCTAATTATGCATTATATTTTACATACATTTTTATAGATATATATATATATATTTTATGTACTAATATTTAATTTGAAGACATCTTATTTTGTATTATGTTATTATGGATCCCTATCACATCACCGACACGCCACAAAGCCGACACCCAAAACACCGACACCAAAAGACCGAAAACGCACAAAACCGACAACTCACAAAACCGAACACCATAACACCGACACCCAAAACACCGACACACAAAACGTAAACTACACATTACACACAACTATACATGCACTAACCGTAACCCAAACCCTAATCCTAAGGTCCGTCACTATCGCACACTTACCCTACCCGCACCCTAACCCTAACTCACTTAACCCGCCACTAAACCTAAAGTCCTTCACTATCGCACACTTACCCTACCCACACCCTAACCCTAACTCACTTAACCTGCCCTTAAACCTAAACTCCGTCACTATCACACACTTACCTTACCCGCACCCTAAGTCCGACACTACCGCACACTCACCTTTCCCGCACCCTAACCCTAAATCCCTCACTATCTCACACTTACCTGTCCGCTCCCTAACGCTAAATCCCTCACTATCGCACACTTACCGAGTCGCACTCACACGTTGCCCATGCCGGTGTTTCGGCTGTCGGGATTTCACCTTGTCGATCATCTGTCTCGTCGGTCTTCTGGAGTCGGTCTTCTGAGCATTGGTGTTTTGGCATGTCGATCAAGTCAAGGGGAACCGTTATTATATACCTACTTATGCATTATATTTTACATACATTTTATATATATATTTTTTTTTTATTATACACCTATATATTTTTAATATACATATATATATATTTTATATATACTTATTATTTAAATAACCATTTATTACAGGATTTTAATGAGTATGAATGTCTTTATGAACTGCAGTTTTGGTTGAGAATATATGTTTTATTCCAAAAGATAGCTCAGACAATGCTGTTCCAACCACTTTGTCTTGAATTTACTGTTTTTTAACCCACTGTTTTCACTGTTTCTTTTTTATACACTAGGTCTTTAAATGACAATTATCAATTAAGTTTTTTATTACCAGCCAATGACTTTGCTAGAAATAATATACAAAGACTGATTTTCATGTTGTTTAATTGATTCTGAGGAAGTCTCTGGAGGGAGATGAAAGCACTTAATCAGTGAACGTTTATGTATTGTACACACTTTTATTTTATTTTTATGTATTAGTAGGCACCTGTGGCTTTATTTTTATTAAAACTGCTTTTTATCGGACTACCTTTGATTTTTTGGATTTTTTGGACCGTTCAGGTCCTGGAGTACAAAAGACAGCCTTCATTGTATTGGAGCAGTGCCCTGTGTCTTACTTGGTTTATTGCCTTGTTCTCGGTTATTAGTTGACGTTTTTTGGCCGCTGTTTCGGTTACGAGGAGTCTTTCAAATGGATAACAGTACCTTGCTCAACGAACTAATTAAGGTTATCCAAACCCATTCTCAATCTGATATTTCACCTCCTGGAACTGGAAATGAAATTCCATGTGTGCAGAGTAGTCCCAGAGAGACAGTCTCGGTCCGGATGATGTCAGATGCCAGAAGCAATAAGCGTGGAGGTGAGACAGCTATGGATAATTTTCAAATGAGACCTAATGGCGGTTTCGGACAACCAAATACAAGAAGGGACAACAAGGGACACAATACACCGGATACCTACAAGGATCTTGACTTTCACATGTGGCTGAACCAGTCACTCAACTCATACAGTAAAGAAAAGAGGAACGAACAAACGGTTAGCCTGACATACAAAGATAAATGTAAGACATTCAAACACCTGCTACTAAAATACAAAACTTTGGCTGTTGAGAATTGGTATTTTGAAAAATGCTTAAAAGAAAAGATAGTACCTAAAGGACTAAGACTGAACAAGTTTCCGAACAATATAACTGATGATAAAATGTTTTTTAAAGCTGTGTGTGATATTTTGAATGACTGTGGGCTGGCAATAATAAAAGTGATGATAAAACGTAATACTGATATTATGGAACATACTAAAAAAGAAATAGATAAACTGTATAATGAGATTAGTACTGACCTTCTATTTTCTGTAGATGAACATAAAAATATTTACTATAGAGTGTTACATGATATTGATTACACCATTAATGTCAATACCAATAGAAAGCTCAAGAAACTAGAATGAGATTTGAATGAATATGAGAAGGGCTTTGCTTACTATAGTGAATCTAGAAAAAACAATAAATAGGACAGGACACCCAATGATCAACATTATGTTAGAAACAACAGAGGTAACAAGTACAGGGGTGGTGATATGGGAAGGTTTGGAAAACAGGACCAAAATGAGTATAACTCATATGGCAATGAATTATACTATGATGGGAATTATGGAGATAGAAATGTAGGTGATGTTGTCCCTTTAGAAATGGAGGAACCGAGGAGGTCCAAGAGACTACGGAACCGGGCCCAACAACCCTCATATGCACAAGTTACAGGGAACACGAATACCAAATATATGGGGAGAGCGCACAGATAGGGGACATGGACACTGATTTTTTGATTATAGAGAGAAATAATGAAAGACAAGTGGTTGAAGAACATGAGCCTAATGACGCTATTATTAGCAATTTTAATAATTTTAATATTTTTAATTATACAGACATTCAAATTAATGAGAATTATTTTAACCTATTTATAAAAGGTTTTACATTTGTTCCTATAAATAAGCCTAGGATTGAGAATATTTTACTGGATATAAAAACTTTTACTCGTAAATTAAATTTTAAACATATTTAGAAGGATAGGGGTCCTCAGGAAAAAGGAAATATATTAAAAAGATCTAGTATATACAACCCCCACTCCACTATGAAATTATGAATTTTGAGAGATGTGTTATTAATAGGATTCGCAATGACCACATGAGGGAAACTGAATTAGGTAACAATTTGACAAAAGCTGAAATGAAATTACTTAATGAATTAAGTGGCAATGAAAGAATTCGGGTGATGAAACCCGATAAGGGGGGAGGGGTTGTATTAATGGATAGATGGGACTATACTAGAAGGATGATGGATATTTTGGATAAAGAAAACCATTATGGACTTGTTTCTAGGAATGAGATAAACATTTCATATAAAAAGATAGATCTAATACTGGAAGACAATTTGTTACAAGGACTGATTGATATTGATTTATATAAATTTTTAAAGGTACCTAAACCAGTTATACCTGTTATTTTCGGTATACCGAAAACACATATGTCCCTACATGATCCACCTATGAGACCTATAGTTTCCTCGCAAGGGTCAAAAACACAACCCTTAGCAATTTATGTGGACACCAAGCTAAAAAAGTTTTACGACAATTATGCCCACATTTTAGTAGATTCATGGGATTTTTTGAATAAAATTGGAAAGAGTCCATATATAGATGAAATTATATTTATTACTATTGATGTTAGGGACTTATTTTCAGTTATACCTCAGACAGAGGGGCTGATATGGTTTGAAAAAATGTTGACAGAAATGGATTTTTTAACAGCAGATGAATACAAGTTGGTTTTAGAAAATATGGAATTAGTCCTAAAGTATAATTATGTTTATTTTCAAGGAGACTACTACCATCAAAAAGAGGGTGTAGCAATGGGATCGGCATGTGCCCCAATATATGCAAATATAATTATGCTTTATTGGGACTGTCAACATGTGTTTAGTTCGGAGTATAGTCAATACATTATCAAATATTTTCGTTTCTTGGATGACATTTTTGTTTTATGGAATGGCCCTCAGGATAGTATAGATAAATTTATATATTATATCAATCATAGTACTACTTTTCTGCAATTTACATACCAAATAGGTAAAGATGAAATACACTTTTTGGATGTAAAATTGAATAAAGACTATAAAAACAAATGTTACAAGTCCAATATATATAGGAAGGAACATTATTCCAATGCTTATTTACATTTTGAATGCGATCACCCTTATCAACTAAAAAAGAATATTGTCAAAGGGCAAATGATTTCGGGCAAAGATGAATTTTTAAACGAAATCAATAATGTTGAAAAAATGTTTCATGACAGGGGATACCCATCTGAATTAACTAAATCCATCAAGGAATATGTTCAGCAAGGAAGGGGTAACAAATATGTTCCCCTATTGACTAATGGTGATACTTTGATCTTAAACCCTAGTTTGAATGTAAAGACGAGCACCCCAAACTGGCAGGACACAAGCAGCCTGGATACAGTACCATATTTAACCCTTACTTATTACAAAGGTATAGGATGGTTGAAAAAATGTATAAATGAAACATGGGAGATGTTCAAAAATATGCCAACAAAAACTAATATATTTCATCATACTATAAAATATAGTTTCAGGAGGAATAAAAATATTAAGAATATTATTGAGAAGAATAAAATTAATTCAGGAGGGACATGTACAAAACTTGGAACCTTTAGTTGTGGGAGATGTGCACAGTGTGCCTATCTTGCCGGGTTAAAAGAAATTAGAATACCCAGTTTGGGAATGATTTTAAGGGCAAATAGGTGCAATAGTTGTTATTCTAAAGGGGTAGTTTATTTAGCTTTCTGTAAGACTTGTTGGAGTTATTACATAGGGAAAACGGAACGTCATCTCAGGACTAGGATTTATGAACATATCAGGGATATAAATAAGCACAATGAAAATAATGCCTTGTACAGACATGCCTTGGTATGTAAAGAGGCAACTATAAATTTTGGGTACTGGAAGAAGTTGACCACCCAGAAAGGGGTGGTGACTGGGAGACGCAACTGGAATTTAGAGACATGATTTGGCAACTGAGACTCGATGCATGTTGTGGTAAGGGTCTCAATGACCACATCTCTATTACTCCAGCATTAAAACTGCTTGCAGCTGACCCAAAGAGACATAGTAATAACAATAACACCAATAAAAACAATTGGTAATAAGATGAGTATTCCTATATTTCATGGAATCAATGTACCTAAGGAATATTCTATTATGGAATATATTTATGTATTATGGAATTAAAATATTTATTAATATTTATATTTGTGCATAAATTTATATATTTAGTATACATAAGGTAGCATATATTTTATGTACTAATATTTAATTTGAAGACATCCTATTTTGTATTATGTTATTATATACCTACTTATTCATTATATTTTACATACATTTATATATATATATATTTTATGTACTAATATTTAATTTGAAGACATCTTATTTTGTATTATGTTATTATATACCTACTTAAGCATTATATTTTACATACATTTTATATATATATATATATATATATATATATATATATATATATATATATATATATATATATTTTTTTTATTATACACCTATATATTTTTAATATACATATATATATATATATATTTATATATACTTATTATTTAAATAACCATTTATTACAGGATTTTAATGAGTATGAATGTCTTTATGAACTGCATTTTTGGTTGAGAATATATGTTTTATTCCAAAAGATAGCTCAGACAATGCTGTTCCAACCACTTTGTCTTGAATTTTCTGTTTTTTAACCCACTGTTTTCACTGTTTCTTTTTTATACACTATCCCCGGGATTCATGAAGCTCGGCGCAAGGCCGGCGTAAGGCTTGCGCCGGCGGTGCATTGCATAGCCGGCGCAGTAGCGCCATATGCATATTAATGAGAGTGCACCGTAACCACAGGCATGTGCGTGGTGTGCGTGGCGAGCCCAAGTAGGATGCGTCAGTAGGCGTGTTTAAGCAGGCAGGCGAAGAGCAACCTAACGTGCTGTCTGCCATAGTCCGCCCAGAATAGAAATGGCTGCAGCCATGGCCCGTGCAGAATGAAATGTCCGCAGAGTATGCAACAAAGTACCCGTCCCAACTAAACAAGAGAAGCAAATAAAACCCACGCAGCCGAAATGTACCTGTCCAAGGAACAAAGGATACGCGTAATACCGTGTCCGTACAGCAATGTACTGTGAGTGTGCATAGTCAGAGAAGGTGTACAGCAGCATGTCAGCACGCCGCACCGACATAGGAGTAGCGACTAAGGTCACCAACCGTCCCACTTTGCGAGGGCAGTCCTGTATTGGCATCGTGTTCGAAATAAAGCATTAAAAGCGGGAAGTGTGCGAAGAGTGTAGGTCATAATGATTTCCGTATTTAATGTAATTGTAGCCTGAATCGGTTATTTCCGTAACTGAAATACCTAAATGTCCCAAGAAACAGAATAAGCTACCAAACTGCCACAACAATAAGCTCATACTTAGGCAAATAAGTGAAGTTCTATGCTATATAGTGACCGTGTGTACGTGTCGGGCTGTGAAGTCAGATGTGACTCCCTGCACATACAGGTGGTCAATGTAGAAGTCCCACAGAACCACGATAGCAATGTGTGTGTTGAATGAAAGGCGACCGACAAACCCTGTCCCTGATCCCTGGTAGTCACCCCTGTGCTGTGTGGACAGCCACCTATACGTTGTACAGGGTGACCTACTACCCTCGACAGGTATGACTTTGCATTATGTACCAGTTAGCTGTGGGACATGTCCCTGACAGCAGATATGCATATCCGGGAGGCCCCTGCGAAGGATATCTGTGTCAGATGTCTGTCCCAGTATGGCATCTGTTCTGCAAGCATCTACAAACAATGTTACCCATAACACCGCTGTGTGTGCCTGTACCGTGGAAATGTAGATGTATGACAGGGTGCACCCACGGAATGGCAACATGGGACACCACCTGTGACAGGCAGTTGGTCTGACATGCAGCCAGCAACTATGACCATGTGGGTTGTGTCACATAGACAGTTTACAACACATTCTGTGATGTACATGTTCACATCCCAGCCAATGGTTTCATTAACGTTACCTGAGGGGGGTAATGTTATGAAGCCCTTTGCCAGGACGAGGTAGGCTGTATGGACTGCAACACCCCCAGCAATGGGCTGGGTGACCGTCCCGAAAATGTCAACCATGTCTTAAAGGCATGAACCGCCCCTGAACAAGACAAACCATGTGGGATGCGAAGTATGTATGTCCCCTATGCAGTCATGGACAAACCGCAGTATGATCCCACCCCATGTCTATGCAGATAGGTCTCCTCAGGGTACTGGGACAGTAATAACCAGCCTCAGTGGAGGCATTGGCCCTGTGATGTGGGAATACAGTTGTCATGCGATACAACCTGGCCACCCTACCTGAGGTGAGGCTATAAAGAAATAGCTGTCCTAACTGTGGGTCCTAATCCCAAATGAGATAGTGGAGTACACAGCGGGCTCACCATCTGGTCTCATGGATGCTATTCACACTACCCTGGAGAGAGCATGTCCCACCTGTGTGTCACAGAACATTTGGTGACCACAAACCGCTGGTACAGACATCTCCACATGTGTGGTGGAGGGTGTGGAGATGTCCTCACTGGACCTGTCAGCCTGTATGTCGGCAATGTGTGTATGTTGAGTAAACCCCACCTCTATGTGAACCCAGTCAGAGCATATGTGGTAGTGACCTCACAGGTGTCGAGCATAG
Organism: Protopterus annectens; assembly: GCF_019279795.1. NCBI lineage: Eukaryota > Metazoa > Chordata > Ceratodontiformes > Protopteridae > Protopterus > Protopterus annectens. Next base: position 142,242,837 of record NC_056741.1, read on the forward strand.
CAACTGAAGGTGGTATGATTGTCAGCCAGGTCCATGTAGGTATATCTGTGGAATGTGCCCTGGACAATCCCATGACATTGTGTAACTCTACACATATGATGACCAAGGGTGTCACACCTCACAAGGTGTCTGCTCCACCCTGTAGTAGCCACCTCCTCGTGTTGTACATCATGTGTATGGCTGGGGTACACCACACTGGACGCTTGGCATTGGTACAATGAACCACAGTAGGGTAAGTGAATGCCTGGTACATGCAGTCCTGTAGGTACTGGTAGATGGCAAATGTGATTGATGCAGTGGCTGCTGTACCATTGACCACTGGCTCAGGGTCCTTAAAGGAGACCACAGTACTGCGCAGTAGTGTGTAGTCTGCCTCTGAGCAAGCAATGTGTATGTTAACTGGTAACACTCACAGCAACGGATGCCAAAAGCAGAAGCCAATGTCCAAATAACATAGATCAACTTCTGCATGACAATATGTGTTATCATACATGTATTGACATGTGTCTGCCAATTACAATTGGAAATGGTCGGTAAGACTGGCCTAAAGTTCCCATGATGTACACAGTCTGGGGGTGTTGTTCCAATAATAAAGTGGCAATACCTCCCAATCGTGACCTCTGGGTATGGTATGAAAGTGGTTGTTAACCTGCAACAATGGATGTATAGCATTGGTTTCTGGTGTCGGAAGACATGTTTCCTGTAGCACAACACAGTATGGGTAGTCAAGCACACATACACAATTGCTGAACACACAGCATCAGTGAAACCCACTGCTCACAAGGACACAGCCCGACAAGCTCTACACTTTACATATGCACAGTGGTGTCCATTGTAGGACCCAAAAATTGTGGAAAGAACCAAATTATGTCTTATTTCAATGCGTACCTGAACTCATTGACGTCACAGGTACACATATGCACCGCAAACGTGTTTAATGTTGCTGATAGCTGTCCATGTAATGCAGCACAGATGCACAGAATTACACAGGGTACCGGGTCCATAGCACTGCATCCACATCACACCTCCGCACATGACGGATGTGTAATGGGTACTGGCAATTGTTGCGGTCAAGGGATTCTGGGTATGTAGACTCTGTGCTCGGTGTTGTTTCGCAGGCAATCATTCTACCCGCCCTGTGGGAGGGATTTCTGCGTAGCACCTGCCTTACTCTCCGCTAATAATGCAAACCATACTCCGGAGAATGCTAAATGTACGTGTGGAATGTGTACAGCCCTATAGTAGTGTCCAGTAGGCAATTGTCATGGATGGACACCCGTATGTCCGGGATGGCACCCACAACTGCAAACCCGGGTAAATGACATAGCCGCGGTAAGGCATGACACAGGAAATACACATAGGGACCACAGTTGACATTCCACATACAGAGCCGGACTCTCGTGCCAACACCGGCGTACACAGCACTCAATCTGCCAGCAACAGACTGAGGAGCACCCGCTACCATACAGCGGAACAGATGTGCGACCTGTGGAACACATACTAATGGCACACACACAACGTCACGTAGGATGTGTAAACTATGGCATTCCCACCTACGAAGACAACATGGTTACATGAATGCATTGGTAAGCAACATGTTCTGGTGGTGTTATATTGGAAATATAGTGACGGATATGTCCCATTGGGATGTCTGAGGTTTATATGAAGCAGTTGGTAACCACCATCTTTGGATGTATGTCATTTGTTCACAGTACTAACGCAGCCGGTTATGTAGCACCATGTGGAATGGGTAGTCAAACAGACATCCGCGATTGGGAACATACACCAGCAGTGAAAAGCACTGGGCAGGTGGACACAGTCCAGCAACATCTAACTTGACAAATGCACATCGGTGTCCATTGTAGGACCCAAAAATTCTGTTCAGAGCATGCCTGATAGCTTCCTGCATTACTCATGTGATCTAATTGTCGTCACCACGTCACAGGTACACATAGGCACGCAAGCGTGTTCAATGTTGATGATAGCTGTCCATGAACTACAGCACACATGCACAGAAATACCCAGGGTATCGGGTCCATACAGCTGCGTCCACATCACACTGCAGCACACATGAAGGATGTGTAATGGGTACTGTCCACTGTTGCAGTCAAGGGAGTCTGGGTATGTAGAATCAGGCCTCGGTGTTGTTTCGCAGGCAATCCTTTGTCCGCCCGTGGGAGGGACGTGCGTAGCACATCGTCACTCTCCACTAATAATGCACACCATACTCCGGGAATGCAAAATGCAGGTGTGAAATGTGTACAGCCCCATACCAGTGTATAGTAGGCAATTCACATGGATGGACAAGCGTATGACTAAGATGGCACACATAAATGCAAACCCGGTGGAATTACACTGCCGTAGTAAAGCATTACACAACTCATACACATAGGGACTACAGTTGACATTCTCCATACAAGAAACACAGACAACCAGCCGATGAAGTCCAAAGCAAAGACGAGGTACTGTAGGGACCGTCAGTGACCAACCAGAGCACACCAAGAATTAAAGGCAGTCACCATAGTGTATTGGAGCACTTCGCCTGCTTCATAAGCAGACTTATTCAGACTACATACAATGTAGTTCAACCTACTAAATTTACAAGCATTAATTGGTTGGTACATTAGATGTGCTAGGTACTAATTACATGCCTTAAAGGCAGACAAGCGAACAAACCTTACTTGGGTTACACATCCCACACAGTGAGGACAACAGACATTGTCTCGAAGGTACAGTATTCACCGGAAAATGGAAATATATGTACATATATGAAACATGAACCAACATAAAATGTTTTCCAAATCTCTGACTGTGTAAGCTACATGTATATGTCCTACGGATTGTGCCAATATATTAACAGAACTGCAGACACCTAGTAATATGAATGAACCATAATATATACACATAAACCGTATGAATATGAGTACTGTAAAATAGACCAACGAAATGTAAAGATTCACAATGTGCTAATGTAACATTCATTTACAAGGTTACAGAAATAAATCAATGCAGACATCCATGTGTAAATACTAACAGAAGGCCAGCGAGGTGCTTGCCCTTACATGTACTGGGATGTCGTTCCACAGCATAGTGAGTGTCTGGGTGATGAATCCGTCCCAACAACACGTTCGATTAATGACAGTGTCAAGGTGTACGTCAGCTGCCCTTGTGGTTCTGAGGGATCTACCTTATTTACGTGAAGCATAGTCATCAGATCTGGGTTCGACCTAGCCGTGCATGCCAGGCACGGGTCACCTCTGGGCAACTGGTATGCAACTGTATACAGCTGGAATACTTTCAGTCGGTCAGTATAACACATATACCTGAGACCCTGCATCCGTTTGTCGAAGAACTGTTGGTGCCTTTCCAGCTGCTGCAGGTGTTGGGTCAGATACATTCTGATCGAGGCATTGTACCCAAACATAGGCCTATTGAGTGATGAGTACAAGGGACAATGACCTCTCCTGATCTAGATGTGAATCCCTTCATGATGATGTGGCCAATGTGGAAGGTCTACCCAACTATGTTAGCAACATGTGTGTCTAACGAACGGTTAACAACAACACGTGTCCCCAGATCACTGGTAACCCCTCCGTGTTCAGTGGACTGCCACCTATATGGTAGCTCGGGGTAACCTTGTTCATCCCGAAGGGTATGCCTATGCATTTCCTGGCATTTAGCTGTAGGACATGTCTCTGGTACCACTTATCCACATCTGTGAGGCACTCCTGAAGGATATCTGTGTCAGATGTGTGTCTGACCTTGGCATCCGGTTTGCAGTCGTATGCAAACATTGTCACCCATAACCCCCTGTGTGCGTGTACATTGGAAAGCGTAGATGCTGGAAATAGTGGACCCAGGACTGAGCCCCATGGGACACCACCTGTGACTGGCTGTGAGTATGACATGGCGCCAGCAACTATGGCCATGTGTGTTCTGTGACCTAGCCCGTTTGCAACCCATAGGGCGATGTATGGACTTACATTCAAGATGACGGGTTTATCAAGTATACCCGAGGGGTATTGTGTCGACGGCCTCTGCCGGGTTGAGGTAGGCTGTATGGACTGGTTTACCCTCAGCAATGGCCTTGGTGACTGATTCTACAAAGTGAAACACGTGTAAAGGGCATGATCTGACTATGACCAAGCTAAACTGGGTTGTATCCAAAGTATGCGGTCCCCTATGTCCTCATCTATGTGTCCCATTATGATCCATCTCCATGGCTTTGCAGATAAGGCTTGTCAAACTAATGGTATGGTAATACCCAGGGTCAGTGGAGGCACCATCTATGTGGAGTGTGACTACAGTCGCCTGTGCTACTACTCAGGCACGTATCCTGAGGTGAGGCTAGGATTACACAGCTGTCCGGTGTGGGTTAAATTCCCCATAGAGTTCCCGGAGTGCACAGCTGGGACACCATGTGGACCCATGGATGTTGTGTTAACTGCCTTGGGGCTGGATGTGGGTAATGCTGGACATACCAACGGCAGACGTGCCACGTTCCCGAGTCCGATGCCCAAGGGACCACACACATAGCCGGCCTTAGGCATAGGCCAAGTAGGTAGCCGTCTAGGGTGTTGCTATACTCGGGGCACCTTTCCAGACTCTATTTGGTGTAGGTAGACCAGGAGGGGTGTAGCGGGTGGCGATCGGTGGCAACCTCTGCCTAGGTCACCACTTACCCTAAGGCCACTCTTCTCGTGGGTAATACAGCAGTACCCACACCTAGACGCGGGTCATCGCTAGGGTCATTGCTAGTATGGCACATCATCTACGTAAGGAAGGAAACCATATATCCCCAGACAGAATGGCACAGCATAATGCCTGTTCGCCGCCAAAGGCAGACATCGTCACCCGCGTCGGTGCGGACGTACTGCGCGAGATGTCCGTTAACAATGCCGACAATGTGTCGCTTTGTGAAACAAACTCCACAGAGACATTCAATAATAGACAACGACGGACAACCCGATGTCCTCGTGTCTGAGCTGTTCAACCTGTTACGCCATGTTAAATGTGTGTAGCACAGCGGAACCGGGCCAAAAAAAGCAACGGACATGTCTGTGGCTCAGTGAACGTCGTCACGCAATGTTAAACCCTTGTAATATTGCGACACAGCCCATACATACGGAGGGTTAGTAATGGCAGTAGGTTACTTCGATCAGACCGTGTGCAATTAGTATAACGAGATCTACAACGGATACACCGGACATTCGGCGCACACGGTTAAGACTAATTGGGGGGGGGGGCCGTGACATAGTACCATGGACACGGACAAAACGTGCCCATGTGACTCATCTAACATTCCTACAGGGTCAGGGCGGTCCCGTACTGTGGGCGGACAAGACCAAACCCAAAGCACCACAGCAACACCCTGACAATCGAAGGCCTGTATGCATATGGGATATAAGCAGCTGTCATCTGAACAGCCCTGTGGTGACGACATATGCATCCTGGGCCATGAGCGAGGGGGAATTAGGAATGTTCAACATGCAGTACCGCACCTTTCCCAGCAGGGGAATGGATGCCTGTGACGTGGGGTGTGCGGGGGGGGTGATATGCAAATGTACATAGGTACCACGGGTATGCATATTAATGACAACGAACAGCTAACGTGCACTGGTCACAGTAAGTCTCAAACGTGACTGCAGTCACGTTGGAATCATGACTATAGAACATATAGATGTGCATGTACGTAAAGCGTCCATGCTGCAAAGACCGTTACATATATAAAGCTGTCAGTGCTTTCTGCACACGTCCGTCAACCGGATCAGACATATGTTACCGGAATAGTCACAAGTAACGCAAAACACGTAACCACACAGACACTGTAAACATATATAAACGGAATACGGATATGCATGTGCGCGTGCGCGTAACACACAATCCGGACATGCGAGTGTACGTGTGCGTGTGTGATCCAGTGGAACCAGAGAAGGTTACGGATGTCTCCTCCACACGTTTACATTCACAATTGTGAAATATATGCTTAAATAGTACCTATTGATTCCATGCTTTGTTATCGTAATGCTACTAATATACACATCGATATACAATAACCTGATCAACACACTACATCCTAAGGTGCACTCTCACCAATTATCAACTATGTGTCCGGATACTGATTGTATTTACCAATATTGTAGATATATTAACACATCGTTGGTGTATTATTGTTTCCATTAAGTAATGTATGCAACACTGATCAGTATATGTCACGTTATCATCAAGACCTGGAGCACTGTCTACTTAACTATGAGCAGGTTTATTGATTAATTGACTTCGAACTGACTCTGAAGGAAGTGTATAAGGGACGACTATCCAATGTATTTTGTACTCCGACGATGCCTCATGTCAGTGGGTGAAAGAGCTCTGTATCATTTGACTGTGGAGTGTATCTTTAGTGTCATTGTCTGTTTTGGCCTGATATATATGCAATGATGTCTGTTATGAAGATGACCAGGACCCAAGGTTTGCTGTATTTCCACACCCCCACCACCACAAAAAGGGAATAGTGAAAGGGCAGTATGTTCGAGGTAGTTGGATGACCTCTAGGGACAGTGATTATGAGGAAGAGTGTATGAAACTAAGAGGGATGTTTTTAGATAGAGGCTACCCAAGGAAATTAATAGATGAAATTGAGAAGGAAGTAAGGGAAGGAAGAGTGGACAAATATCGGCCTATTTTAGGACAGGAAGATGACCTTGAGAAGGTGACCAACCTCGACAAAAACAATTTTGAGTTAAGAAATAACTTTATAACAGATTATAGTGGGGAGGCTAAGGTCATACAAAGAATAGTGGAGGAAGAATGGGTACAGTTTGGTGAATTCTCTGATTTAAGAAGTCTGTTTATACAACCCTTGAAATGTACATATAGAAAAGGGAGGAATTTGAAATATTTGTTTGAAAGAAAAATTAAGGAAAACAATACTTCCAGGGAGAGAAAAGGCACATATAAATGTGGGAGGTGCTCCCAGTGCCCGAATATTTGCAATAAAGATATAAATTTATGTGAAAAGTAGGGACATATTAGTGCAGAGTAAGCAATATGTTAATTGTCAAACAAAAGGTATAATATACCTAAGTATTTGTAAGAAATGTGAGGCATTTTATGTGGGGAAGTCTGAAAGAAGACTAAGAGATAGAATCTACGAGCATAACTATGAGATGAAGACAAAAAATATGTGTAATGCTCTGTACAAGCATAAAATAAAATGTGAAGAAGCTGATTATACCTTCTTTGTGTTAGAGGTAGTAAACAAAGATATACGTGGTGGACAATGGGAGGAGACAATTGAGTACAAAGAGTTATTATGGCAACTTCATTTGGAAGCTTATAACCCACCAGGGTTGAATAATTATGTATCTTTGGCCCCAGTATTGAAAATAAGAGCAGCGAAGCTCTGAGTTGGAAAATTTATAACAGGGGATTAAAGATACTGAGACATTATTAAAGATAATTAAATATATAATTAATCAGCACTATTTTGTGGAAAAAGGTAAAAGAAGTGGCAGGATAATTATGGGAAAGGGTATCTGTAAGAAATGAATTTGAACCTGGGTAAACTTTGAAGTGTATTAAGTTTGGGCATAACTGTGAAAACAGTGGTTGTAATGTGTTCATCCAGACACCAGAGGGCATTGGATGTTTTTTAGTTGTATGTTTGTATATATTATTGTAGATATATTTTATATGTTTAGATTTTTGTATATATAATGTCAAATTTTAATGTTTTGAATATCATGAATAAAAGTTGATAATTAATTATAGAAAATGTTGTGAGCAGGAATGTAATAAATTGTAACATGATTTCAAGGGTAGACATGAAGGCACTTTGTAAATGTGATTTATAGTATAATATATGAAGAATATGGCAATTAAGTAATTATTGTATTATTAGGATTAATTATCCAATCAGCAATAGTATTTAAGCAGAAGGGGAAGAGCTTGTAGTATTGTGCATCTGAGGAAGTGTATTCAAACGAAAACGCAGGTGTGGAGACATAGCGTTAATGTGTTTGGAGTGTTTTGCTGAAACTACGTGTTGCTGCTTGGTTCGTTACTTTTGTTAATAAAGCTGCTAAAAAAAGAAAAAAAGGAGCCGTTTTCTTCCACTAGTACCTTTTGCTTTGTTTAGTTGTGACTGTTCTGGTACTAGGCTCCATTGTCGTGGTTTTGCTGTATTTCCGCTTACCGGCTCGTGGACATAGACAGGCCAAGTAATACATAATATGGGTAGTCAAACAGACATCCACGATTGGGGAACATACAGCAGCAGTCACAACCACTGGCCAGATGGTGACAGTCCAACACGTTCTACACTTTACATATGCACATCGGTGTCCATTGTAGGACTCCAAAAATTGATCCATTCGCAGCATCGACCAGCTGCCATCGACGCAGAAGTGACAGCCGTGACTGCGGCACAGCTAGACATATGCACCACCAGCGTGTTTAAGGTTGGGGACAACTGTCCATGAAATGCAGGACATATGAACAGAAATCCCCAGATTGTCGTGTCCATAGAAGTGCGTCCACATCCCAGTCCCGCACACATGACGGATGTGTAATGGGTACCGTGGAGGGTTGCAGCCATGGGATCCTGGGTATGCAAATATGGGGCTCGGTGTTGTTTGGCAGATAATCCGTTGTCACGCCCCGTGGGAGGATGCGGGTATAGCACGGGCCTTACTCCCCACCACTGCTGGAAAGCATCCACCGGATAATGCCAGAAGCCGCTCTGAGTGTTGTACAGCCCTATATCAGCGTCCAGTAGGCAATTCCATGGATGGACAAGTGTACGACCGAGATGGCACCTATAACTGGAAACCTGATGGAATTACACAGCTGCAGTAAGGCATAACACAGGAAATACAGATAGGGACTACAGTAGACACTCCCCATACAAAGACAGACTGCCGTGCGAATACCGGCGTACATGGCACTGGATCTGCCATCAACAACATGAGGATCACTCGCGTCCATACTGCGGAACAAATGGGCGACCTGTGGAACATATACTAATGGCACACAAACAACTTCAACTAGGAAGGTCATAGGATGTTTCAACACTGGCGTTCCCGCATATAACGAACATCCGTAAATGAATAAATAGGGTATACATGTTCCGGCTGTGTTATATTGACAATACAGTGGCGTATCGTCCTACTGGGCCTTTGAGGATTACCTAAAGCAGTTGCCAACCTGCAGCATGACATCATTACCATTTGGGTTAATCGTAGTAGGACACGGGTTTCGTAGCACAACATAATATGTGTAGTCAAACACACATCCGCGATTGGGGAACATACAGCAGCGGTCACAACCACTGGCCAGATGGACACAGTCCAACATGTTCTACATTTTACATATGCACATTTGTGTCCATTGTAGGACCCAAAAATTTCTCCTTTTGCGAGGAGACCCAGATGAACTACAGCCGTGACTCGCACAGCAGCAGAAATGCACCGCCAGCGTGTTCAAGGTTGATGACACCTGTCCATGAAATGAGGACATATGCACAGACATCCACAGATTGTCGAGTCCACACATGTCGTCCACATCCCATTCCGCACACATGGAGGAATTGCAATGGCTACTGCCGAGGGTTGCAGCCATGGCTTCTTGGGTATGCAGAAATGGGTGTCGGAGCAGATTGGCAGAGGATCCATTGTCCGCCCGTGGGAGGATGTGGGTACAGAACATGGCTTACCCCACCAATAATGGCAATCATCCACCGGAGAATGCAACATGCAGGTGTGAAATGGGCACAGCCATACACCAGTGTCCAGTAGGCATTTCCCAAGGCTGGACAAACGTACGGACAAGATGGCACCCAGAATAGCAAACCTGGTGAAATAACACAGCTGTAGCAAGGCATAACACAGGAAATACAGCTGGAAACAACAGTAGACACACTCCATAGACATCCATCCAGCCGTGCGAATCCCGGCGTACACAGCAACCAAGCTGCTAGCAAGTCTATGGGGATCACCGCTTCCACTCCAGCGGAACATACGGGTGACCTGTGGAACACATATTTATGGCACCCCCACAACGTCAACTAGGGAGGGCATAGCATGCTTAAAGTATGGG